>NC_092822.1:99862500-99895000 GCF_023375885.2 Dermacentor andersoni
GCCTACTTAATGAGCGGCTTGCATATGCGATCACGTGTTCGCGGTCACCGTAGCGTTGAACTAGGACGGCACCAATACCTATGCCATTGGCATCCGTATGCAGTTCCGTCGGAGTTGAAAGACTGAAGTGTTGAAGAACCGCTCGTGACGTCAGCAGCAACTTCAACTGACGAAAAGAAGAGTCGCACTCCGGAGTCCACTCAAAGGGGGCGTCCTTTCGTAGCAGGCATGTCGGCGGATACGCGACGTCAGCGAATTTAGGAATAAATCGGCGGAAATAGGAACAAAGCCCCAGAAAACTACGGAGCTCCTTGACAGAGCGCGGTGCACTGAACGCTTCAACGGCTGCTGTTTTCTGGGGATCAGGGCGGATGCCATCCGTGTCGACGAGGTGCCCAAGCACAAGGGTTTGGCGGTCTCCGAAGTGGCATTTCTTAGAGTTTCAAACTAGACCAGCGTTTCTGATGCAGTTCAGGACAATATCCAGACGCGAGTTGTGTTCGCTGAAGGTGCGGCCAAAGATGACGACGTCGTCGAGGTAGCGCATGCAGATGTTCCACTTCAAGCCGCGCAGAACAGTGTCCATAAATCTCTCGAAAGTTGCCGGAGCGTTGCACAGTCCAAATGGCATCACATTAAATTCGAAGAGCCCGTCAGGGGTTACAAAGGCAGTCTTCTCCTTGTCGTCAGGATGCATCGGAATTTGCCAATAACCGGATCGTAAATCTACTGAGGAAAAGTAAGAGGCGGAATGAAGGCAGTCTATTGCGTCATCAATATGTGGGAGTGGGTACACGTCCTTCAAACGGCGATAGTCGACACAGCATTCAAACGGCGATAGTCGACGCGAAATCTCCAAGATCCATCTTTTTTTTAACAAGAATCACTGGAGCTGCCCATGGACTCGCTGACTCTTGTACGACTCCCTTTTTGATCATTTCGTGCACCTGTTCGTTGATAATCTGGCGCTCTGATGGCGAAACACGATATGGCTTTTGTCTAATCGGATTTGCCGAACCCGTGTTGATGGTATGGCGCGTTCGAGACGCAGGGATTGCAGGTATTTTGTCCTTCTGCGCAAAGTCGAAAACCGAAACGTGCTTCAAAGCACACCCACTAACGCTCGGTGTTCACTCGTGCTGAGTGATTTGTTTACCATCGACAAAAGGGCCATTTCCGCACTGCAGCCATCAGGTTCTTCCGGCACATCTGTAAGTTCAGCCACTGATAAGGGTGCGTGTTACCTGGCGAAGGCTAATTTCATGCCGTCTGGTAGTATAACAGGCTCCTTAGAACAGTTTACGGTCCATACGCCAGTGCGTCCGCCTTTGATCGACACCACACAATGTGGCACCAACACATTCTTCTTCACACAGTTAAAGTGCATCGGTTCTACGGTAGCTTCGAAGCTGTCAGAATCGGCGCCGCAACAGACAACGGGAACGCAAATGGTAGATGATGCAGGTATGACCATATCACCACAAACACACAGTGTAGCTTCACGATCTACAGGCTTCACCAGGCGTTCTGATGGAACTACCACTTATAAATACCTTCCCTGTGCGGCAGTCGACAGTAGCACCACACACCCGCAAGAAGTCCATGCCGAGAATAACAACATGCGTCGACCGAGGAATAATTACAAACTTTGTCGTAATAACATGGCCTCCCAAAAACACGTCAGCACTACACACCCCAATAGGTCGCAACGGCTCGCCACTCACTTCACAGAACTTTGAATCTTCGTCCCATTTAAACAAAACCTTTCGCCCTAACACGTGTTTAAAAGAGACACTCATGACCGAAATTGTTGCGCCTGTGTCCACCAGAGCCATCACAGGGACATTATCTACAAGAACGCGCACTTTGTTTTTCAGCATCAACACAGGAGGTATTTCTGTCAGTAGCTTGTCTCCAGCGACCTCACCTCCATCGGCCGCGCTAGCTAGTTTTCCGGTGACGAAGGGGACGTGGTGCGACGCAGCGGTGAGGGAGAACGGGGAGCTCGACGTTGCGGTGGGGGTGTCAAACTCCTGCCAGATGCCGGGGATCGATTCCGGGAGCTTCTCGGCCAATACTCGTCGCCAGATGATACATGTGCTGGCCACGGGGCATCGTGTGGCCATTCGGAGGGCCGAGAAAACTCTGAGGGCTGGCCCTACCACGTGGTCATACGCTAGTTACAAAACCGCGATATATGACCCGGGACACCGCAGGAATAACACACCGGGAGAGGTCGAAACCTTGGTTGTTCGTCGATGAAGCGGATATTGTCATTTTCCCGCGTGTAGTGGGTTGCTTCGTGGCGTGTGTCACGACGATACGTCGGGCGTCGAGAAGGCGTGCGCTGAGCGCGTTGGTCATAGCGCGGAGTCGGCGGGCGTGTTGTTATCCTCGACTGTGGGGCTGCGCTGTACTCTACGGCCGCTGCGATAGCCATCGGTTGCCAAGGGGCCCAACGCAGCGCAGTCATAGCCTCACGTGACGTGTACACGCCATGGTGGTCAGCAGTTGAATGCAACAACTCTTCGCGGCAGGAAAGTTCCTCGCGGACAATCTGTCGGATGGTCGAAGGAAGGTCGAGGCAAGGACTCGTGTCCACACTGGCAACCGTCGTAACGTTGGCCAACCGACCAAACTTTGGCGCAATCCGACGCATCTTGAGCGTTTCAAAAGTTCTGCAGTGCCGGATGACGTCGGACACAGAACTGAGGCTCTCCTTTCCAATTAGAAAATTGTACACATCGTCAGCCACTCCTTTCAGCAAATGTCCAGCTTTATCTTCTTCTGACATGCGAGCACTGACCACCTTGCACAGCTTTAGCATTTCTTCGATATATGTTGTGCATGTCTCACCTGGTAGCTGCGCCCGTTGCGACAGTGTCTGCTCCGCCCGCTTCTTTTTGGCAACTGAGTCCCCAAAACACGCCTTTAACTCGTCAACAAAATGTTCCCACGTCGTAAGCGCGTCCTCGTGGTTCTCGTACCACACGAGGGCGGTATCGGTCAGGGAGAATACCACATTGGTGAGCTGAGCGGTTGCATGCCACCCGTTGGACATGCTCACTCGTTTGTAGTGGACGACCCACTCGTCGGCATCTTCCCCCGCTTTGCCTCCGAAGGTGGGTGGAACTCGGTAGTATGGCAGTGGACTGCTAGGCGCTGCCCTCGGAGCGGCTACTTCTTCTGGCATCTCAAAAACGGTCACGGCTGATGGCGGGAGGCCGGCAAGTCGACGGCTTCGACGAAGCTGCGGCAGTGACGGTTCCGTTGTTGTGAGCGGTACCCCGCACCTCCACCACTTTGTTACGCGCGAAGGAGACCGTTTATAACCCTAGATCACTTACAAACCGCAATTATAATTTTTGTTAATACTACATGCTGTTATTTACTTGTTTCAGGAAAAGTAATACAAATCGTATTTTTGCCCCAGTGGCGACGTTTTGATAGAAAGTACTCGACAATCATACGAAGTTTTATGGGGCGAATGAAGTGTACTTGCTGCCCTCTGCATCCCAGCCCCAGTTGAGCCGCGTTCTTTGCCGCATCTCCGCACGCACGGCCCATCGCAGTAAGCACTTCCGATTTCGGGCCACAGCACCGTCGACGCACAAGTGTACGCTGTGTTCGCTTGCATGCCACGCCGAGCAGACCGCTCACATTGCTATTGTACAGTTTTTACACTGCAATCCTTCTTTCGTCGGTCCTCTCTAATCGTGGGGTTCGTTCAAAGAGCATGGCAGACTGCCACAGCGCGGTATCGTCTTCCCTAATCAGAGCCCTCGCTGCCTTGGCCCTTTTGCGTTCGTTGTCTTCCTCCTCGTGACGAGCGAAATCAACCAAACTTTTGCTGAACACTTGAGGCGTTTACTCCAGCTTGTTTGCACAGCCCTGAATTGTACCTATCTAAGCAACGGCATCTGTCATCGTTCATTAGCTTAAGACGACCGTGGAATGAAATTTTACCGGTCGCTCCTCGGCAGCCTCGTAAAGAAGACCCGCCAATGTCGCCCTCAATCGCCTCGACAAAGACGCGCGCCTAGCCAACCTGTAGTTCTCCGCCCAACTTCTCGCTGACTAAATTCCATTTATCCTCGAGTCTTCACCAACAGGCATAGAACAGCGTTGGCAAAGGTCACACCGGGTTCGTGTAACGATTTTCACAGTTGTCGCATCAACACTGGAGGGTTGCAACCCCACATACACCATCTGCGCAGCGATTGCCATGCTCTCGGGGCATCGCGTGTCACGTGGCCCTCGTGTACCTCCACAACAATTTTTTATCCACTAATCGTTACGCCATGATAACGGAATTGCGTTACGGAGTGTTAGCCAAGGGGATATCAGGTAGAAAAAAGATTATTACCCCACAAAGTGGATGGGAAAATGGCACCGCACCAGCTCAATAGTTAAGAGCATCGCATGCGCAATGCGAAGACGTGGGCTCGCATCTCACTTGAGGTCAGTTGCTTTTTTCGTCCACTTTCATTTCAATTATATTCCCTTTCTTTTGTTGAATTAGTACTTACAAGTAGTTCCCGCTATGTTGTCCTTGGTGTCTGGTTGTTGGCTTCGTATGAAATTATAACAAAAAACGAGCCCCTTGGTTCATTTCTGTCGTTGCTATATATATATATATATATATATATATATATATATTTATTTATTTATATATATATATATATATATATATATAAATATATGTATATAGATATAGGTGTGTGTGTGTGTGTTGATCTGTAAATGTAAGCCAACACCTTACGAACACTTCTGTCGTTCCACAGGCAACCAACTTTTTCGAAATACCCGCCGCAGGCATCACGTCACCCTGCCTTGTCTTCTTTTGTTGTGGCAGGTCACGCCTTGATTCGCGGTGTAAGACGGCAAGACGCCTTCAATCTACCGGTGAGACCGACTTTTCCCAATACCTTCCTTGTAGTAGTTTGTGTTAGCAGAAACTGTGCGACGTTGTACCATCTTCATCACCCCCGACTTCAGCACGCTCTAACATATCGTCGCCAGTGTACAAATGTCATCGTGTTCACACACACCACATGGTACGGGCATAGGTGTAATCTGCCACTGCACCGCCATTCGCGCATTATTTTCGATTTCGAGCGCGATCAGGCGAAGTCGCATCGCACAAAATAATTTTATCGGAATGTTTATTATTCTACAATATGTGGGTGACGGAGCAGCACCGTTCAAAAGTATTCCCTCCTCCTATCTGATTCCCCTTCGTCCTCGCACTAATTCGTACGCTTGTCTTTATAACAGCGTGTTTCGTTTAAACTCTTATTGTACTGGTTGCATGCGACGTGCTTGTTTTATTCTTCCTAGTTTCGTTTGGTGACGGCGAGGTGACTGTGTACTAGCCACACTCACCCGCGCTTCCACTAGACTGAAGACCTCGTCGACACCCCATAAACATTCCTATCTTCGTGTTTGCCTACCCAATCATCGGTGATTGAATTGTAGGAGGCACGTCGCTATGCGTATAGTTTTGTTTGGCGTCACCAATTTGAGCCAGCAATTTTGGTCGGCCTATGCTCTCGAAAGCGGTCGTCTTATACGGGACGTAGGGAGGGACGGTTTTCTCGTTGCCAGGCATAGATATTCTTACGCATTTAAAGAAAGCGAATAGCTGGACTCTCCCGCACATTATTGCAGTAGGCGGCGGTCGGTGTTTCATACAGTGATCGCACTTACGATCAAGCTACAAGCAAACTCAAATTCGTAGCTTTTAATAACGTATTCATACCTGAGCTTATTTTGTTGAAATTTAAGTGAGACATTTATGAGCATAATTGCTTTTTCGCGCAATCATCATCATCAGCCTGGTTACGGCCACTGCAGGGCAAAGGCCTCTCCCATACTTCTCCAAATACCCCGGTCATGTACTAATTGTGGCCATGTTGTCCCTGCAAACTTCTTAATCTCATCCGCCCACCTAACCTTCTGCCGCCCTCTGCTACGTTTTTCTTCCCATGGAATCTACGCTGTAACTCTTAATGACCATCGGTTATCTTCCCTCCTCATTATATGTCCTGCCCATGCCCATTTCTTTTTCTTGATTTCAACTAAGATGTCATTAACTCGCGCTTGTTCCCTCACCCAATCTGCTCTTCTCTTATCCCTTAACATTACACCTATCATTCTTCTTTCCATAGCTCGTTGGGTCGTCCTCAGTTTGAGTAGAACCCTTTTCGTAAGCTTCCAGGTGCAATCAAACCCTGGGTAAATGCCACAGACCGCACAATCATTATCATAGGAAAAAAGGAGAATTCTTGTTTTATCGTCTTCAAACTGCAGGCTACGCAGAGATGCCATCGCGTTCAACGATGCTGTGCAAAGTGAAGGAGAAGAACCCTTTTTTGTGTGTGTTTCTTTAAACAAAGCCACAATCTGCCTCATACGGGCTCACAGTTGTCACCTGCTGCCGAAAACAGTAAAACAAGCAGCTAGATTCGCCTTTTGCGGTGATTTGGAAATTTCGTTGCACCAAGATGGCGTCGTATGGTGGGAGTATACTAAAAATATTGGGAGCATTTCTAAAGCAGCGTCTCCTGTCTTTCGGAGCTAACTATAATGACAGATCTGGAACAGCTTGTGTTCAATACGCCAATGTTAGTACAAAGCCGGCTGATATCGCTGTCACCCTATTATTTACGCTTATTCGCCACTGATACGTCTTTCTGCGCAATAAAGCAGTATCACCGCCATGAAAGGCGCTCAGCCATAGCGACCACGTTCCGGTGCGCACACTCACTGCTTACTTCGAGTTATTATTTTTTATTACAATGTTTTCCTTGCCCAATCGTTCACACTTTTTCTGTATCGGGTATCTCTGTTTCTAAACCTCTTTCGTGGCTTGATGCCGAAGATAGGGTGTGGTAACAATATGGTCTGATACGGGTGGTGCTGCAGCCTCAAAAATGTGGGCCGACCCATAAAATAGTGCAGTGAAATAATTTTCCACCGGATGAAGTTCCGTGCGTCCCTTTCTCACCCCCAGCTGACTCAGGAAAGGATTATCATTCATCGACGTAAAGTTTCAATCGCCTCCAAATGTTTTTGCTTTGTTTAGAAAAAGTGGTGATGGAGCCCTCCGAGTGTTTCTACTACCGCAATCACCACCAAAGACAACGCTACAAAATCGATAACTACAACGGAGCAGTAGGAGACGTTACTGCTGAGCTCGGATGCCGAGACTCAGTCCCAGGGTTTCCGGATGGCCGACGCCGCCAAAGGAGCAGGGGCTCCTGGCCGATGGGTAAGGGGTGTTTTCACTTTCCTTACCCTTGACCCCATCGTGGACAATCAACGAGGTTACTCCCTCTCTGTCTCTCTCCAAGAAGCCTGAAAATATTAACCCTTAAAAATTAAGGAAAACCCACATTGCAGACGTAAAAGTCCCTCCCTGTCTCATCGGCCACGTCCTGAGTTTCCCCAGTCTGCGCCGCGCATGTTCTTTAACGTTATGAGTATGGTACACACTGACGAAAAAATTCACGCAGTCACATTGTTGATGCGAGGGCAATGATCAGCGTATACTCATCAATCAGGTTTATGAACTTCTTATACAAAGCTAACTGCATTAATAAATTGTTTTTATTCTACGCATTCTGGATCTCTCTTTGAGGCCTCCACGTTGGGCTACAGCACACGTTCACTCAAAACAACGATGTGATTTGGCAGCAGGTAGCATAGTTTTAGTGTATTTCGATCATCGAATCAAGTCACACAACTTATCTGAACAGTTACTGCCACATCCGTCAATGCGTCAATATATTTTCTGGCAGGGACCAAGCTGATAGGTAAACGTGCTGTAATTATTCCCGCGTGTACAACACCTAATAACGACGCCTGCATTGTCCTAGGAAATTCACAATTAACTTTGAGCCAAAAAATTGTATCGCGATAATGTCAAGGGAAAGTTGAAACGCTGTTGGCTCGGCTTAGTAATGGCGTTCAGGCACTCTACAAGGGAAAACATATGTTACAATGCCTCGTACGAAATCGAATCCGTATTTCTCGTATTGCGCATTTCCGAATCTACAGAACAGAGGACAGGCGTGAAAGAAGCTGCGTAATTTGTAAATTCTCCCGGTGGCTTTAAACCCGCTCTTTTGTAATGTTGAATTTCCAAAACCTGCTTTATTGAATGCAAAAATGATAATGAAAGGGCGATAGAGTTGCCTGTTATTGTGTTTGTAGCTAAACGTCCATCGTAGATACCGTTTCATTAGGTGCTTTATGCTTATGCCCTTGTAGAATCACGATTTAAAACGAGGAACGCTGTCCCCGCATGCGTGCTACACTGATAGATCTAGAAAAGATGTGCAACGAATTAAATAGAGAGACGACTAGGTATTTGTCAATTTGGGTCAGTGCTCGTTGCTAAATTTGGCCGTCTTATTGTGAGGTTGCAGTATAACGCGCTACAACATGTCGAATACAGCAGCAGCTCAGCTGGGCAGAAAGCTTTTAAGAAATCAGTTATTGAGAACATAGAAGTCACACGAATCCTTTCCTCAACACAAGCAGTCAACGACCGGCATTTGAAAAACAGAGGGTGCGAAAAAGAAAAGGTTTGTGCCCCTTTAAAAGTTGTTTTTTTGTTATTTTTTTTACGCTTGCCCTCATTGGGCTATATACCCAGGCCGGCTGGAGTCCGAACCACGTTGAGATTGATGTCGATTTAGAGTTGGTGGGCACAAGTGCTTCACCTTAGCCGTTATTTAAAAAAACAATAAACTAAAAGTCTCAATAAGAAAAAGAAATCAGGAACAAAATAGACAGAACTAGACATTCTGACTATAGACTACACGGTGTAACTTCGGTTCAGAAACGTCCACTCACTACCCTTCACCACTGATGCAGCCTTTTCTTCGTGGTGGACTCTCTTATTGCGAACGTGGCGTATAAGCTGCTTTCTGACAAGCGGTTGCCCCCACCGTAGTCAAAAATCCCAGTGCTTAGAGTAATGTGCTGCCCTGTGTCTGAAGTGGCGAGAGGCTCCTGCCGTCCAGGAAGAGATGGTCCCCGTACTCTTCTGCTATTGCGTACGCCCTGCACTTCACGGCCAGCACTTCTTGGTTCGGGTCACGGCGCCGTCGATGCACAAGAGAGCAAGCACACTGCTCCTGCGCTTGCCCCGCAGAGTAGATCACTCCCATTGCTTCCGTCCTATAGGTTTTATACTTCACTGGCGACTTCGTGGTTCCTGTATAGTTTCTGGCGTTTTTTGAAGAGCATGGAAGACTGCTATTGCGCGGTCTCCGCTTTCCTAACCCCAGCCCTCGCTGTCTTCGCCCTCCTGCATTGGGTCTCTTCCAGCACGGGACGAGCGAGAAACCAAACTTGTGCTCAATAATGCATAGACGCCCATTTCATTATGGTTGTACACCTTTAAAATGCAGGTTTCTAGACACTCGTCTGGCCGGCATCTCGTCATATTAGCCTAATACCACAGTCAAAAGGGAAGATTTAATGTCATTCGAATCGAATGGCATTCGCATATAAACCCACTAATCGGGATTTACGCGGGAAAATTTATTGTCATTCGAATAGAATCACATATGCCATCGAATAAGTTAGGGGAACTCATTCGCAATTGATTTCGAACAGAATGTATACTCCTGATACCAGATAGACAAAAGCGACACGTAAAGCGAAAAAAATGATGCCTGCATCAGCAAAGTCAGAAGACATTTATTTAGACTTATAAAAAGGAATAATAATTTTTGCCGCCATGATATTTTTACCACGGGCAGTGCTCAAGTGCTATTGCTCTTTTCATCAAGAGTCTGTCGCGGCGGTCGGCCATATTGGCTGTGTTTGTTTAGCAACGGCAGCAGTGGTGCTGTGTACTCTGGTGGTTGTTTGTCGATGTTTGACGTGCGGTGCCAGCGGCTGCGGACCCGAATAAAAAAGGGCACTGGAGACCCAAAGAAACATTCGCCCTTATCAAAATATGGGACGACCATTTCTTTGAATTTCACAAATTTTGTTCCAGATAGTCATTGCTATCATTTGCGAATGCCATTATATTTTACTGTGTAGCACCACAAGAGATCGAATGGCATTCGATGCATCGAATGCCATTCGATTCGAATGACATTAAGTCTTCCCGTGTGACAGCGGTATTAGACTACAGTCGAATGAAATCTTGTTTCTTCTCAAGCCTAGAGACACGACCAAGTAATGTCGCCATGAATCGCCTCGACAACCTAGCCCACATAGCCAGCCTATACCTGCGTTTCCATCTTCACGCTGATTGCGTTCCATTCATCTTCGCGTTCAGACCGACCGGCACACAACAGCTTTAACATCCGTGAGACTGAGCACGTGTAAAGGGCAAGATATACTCCGGCGTAACGCGCGCGCGCGGCCACGCGCGGCGCGGTTAAGCGACGTCGGTGAAAAGCGCGCAGTCTACAGTCCGGCGTCACGGCGTAGCCGGCGTGCCTAGGTGCGCTTGGCGAACTCAACGCCGCCGGCGCGGACATAGAGCGTGTTCTATTTCACGCGGCTGCCGCTAGACCAGAATGCGCTGCGTGCTGCAGCGGCCGCGAGCAGAGGCTCAATGGCGGCCTGCGGTGCGCGTACTGGCAGTGCGGTTGTGGTTTTTTCAACATCCGTGTGTGATGACAGCGCGAGTGAGGACGCCTGCTTGAAGCGATTCGCGACCATCCATGTGTATACGATGTGAAACGCATGGACTACCGCGACACAGAACGGAAGAACAACGCGTGGGAAGCTATACGAAAGCACTGTGGTCTCGCCACAGGTAAGCTGCATTTCGCAGCTCCTGTACTAGCTGGTGGTAGTCGCCGAGTTGAGTGCGCTTGTCGAATAGCTCTCGTATGTACATGGTCCGCTTCCATATTTGACGTAGCCGACGTACTAATAATATGAGTGCGATGTTGTGGCTGTCAGGCACGGCGGCCGCATTTCGATGGGGCGAAATGCGAAAGACACCCGTGTGCTCAGATTTAGGTGCACGTTAAAGAACCCCAGGTGGTCGAAATTTCCAGAGTCCTCCACGACGGCGTGCCTCATAATCAGTAGTGGTTATGGCACGGAAAACCATATAATTTTTTTTTTCTGGCTGTCAAGACAAGTTAACGCCATGCCGCAAAAGTTATCGTTTTAGGCGCACAAACAGCGCGCGGAAAGAGAAAAAGCACGCGCGCTACCCGAACGGCGCGGGTATATGCAAGACGCGCATGCGCCATGGAAACAGCTATTCGCCGCGGCCGTGAAGTTGCTCTCCCGGACGCACAGATGGCGCCAGCCTCGAGCTGCGCGCGCACGCTGAACTGTAGAGGAAGCAAATTTCTTGCACGCCTGGCGTCGCTAGCGCAGCGTATCCGACTTCGCCTGCCGCGGCCTGGCGCGCCGAGAACGCCGGACTATATCTTGGCCTTAAGTGTTGTACCACCAACACCGGATGGCTGCAACTCCACATACATCGTCTGCGGAGCGAATGGCGTGCTCTCGTAGCATACTGTTTCACCTGGTCCTCGGGTTCCTCCACAACATTTTTTTACGCATTAAGCGTTATACCAAGGTATTCCGTTGACAATCTTACTGTAGCACCGCTGGAAAGAATCACGTCTGCTTCAGATTGTGAGCTAGAAAGCTGCAGCACCGCATATTTCTCGGTGTTGAACTTTGCGGACACTCTTCACGGAGTTCAACCAGATCTTCACACTCAGCCAGCTCCACGACGTGGATACGGAAACAGCTGTACCGGCACTGTTCAGGGATTTGGCTGGCGATCCACCATGTACATGACTCGAAGCCAAGGCCACTCTGTAGCAGCCTTCCCCTCATCGCCGACGCATACATCAAGGCGTCCGCTTTCCCGCGCCACCTCTCGCCGAAAGCACGCAACGTTAGCGAAGCTTTTCTCTCGTTCGGAGGTCTTTTCATGCGTCTATCATATTTTTAAAAGGTGTCGCATATAAACTGCGGCGGGAGCAAAAAATTGGAGGACGCTTAAGCTTCGCCTTCAAGAGTGGAACGCGACAGCGTTCCCGTCGACCCGCCAAGGCGTGTAAGACGCGCTACGGCGCAGCGACTACGCGCTCCGCATCGGACGCGGTGAGCGTCGAGCAACGCAGCGTTCGGCGCGACAACGAAATGTGCGCCTGAGCAAGCGACGCACGCCTGAGCCTTAGAAACTGCTAGTTTCTAAGGCAACACCGCGTTCTCTAGAGGCGCTTTTGTACCGCTTTGAAGCATCGAACTCGTGGCTCAGTGGTAGCGTCTCCGTCTCACACTCCGGAGACCCTGGTTCGATTTCCACCCAGCCCATCTTGCAAGTTTTTTTATTCATGAAGTGCCTGCTGGGATTTATCGCTCACGGCCAACGCCGCCGACGACACCAGCTTTTCTGCGGCTCCTTAACGCTATCGCGTTAAAAGCTAAGTGAGCCAATATGGCTGGTGGATTGTTAGCTCTGTTGTGTAGTCTTACGCAGAAGCTGGCGTAATCAAAATTTGGAGACGCGTTGAAGCGTTCGCTCGACGCTGCTGCTACCACTCTTCATCTCACCAGCGTTCCGACAGCGAGTTTTCTGATAAAGTTTGCTTGTGTGCCCATGACAGCGTGCTATCTAAATTAATAAGCAATTCTCTACTGCTATTTCTTAAGGCGACAAAACTTACATTCTGTAGGGGACTAATACTTTACTACTGCTATTAATGCTTCCCCATTGGAGCGAATCTGCGACTTTTCATTGCGTTTGTTAATATATTTCACAAAACAAAGTGCATTCCCAACAAATTTCCTTCTAGTGGCTGTAGAGCTAGTAAATGTTCGCGATATGCTAACAATATTGACAAAATGGTTCTTGATAATTATCGGGAAAACTAATTAGGATCTTTATGGTAGCAAATGCGTACCGTTGCCTTAAATACTTACTCCATCAGTGCTGCCACTCCATTGCCTTAGAAAAATGTATATTCAGTTCAACTTATTTGAATTTGATTTCATCTTTTCATGTAAAAAAATGAAGGATGCCCGAACATAAAGTGAACCTTACTTCACTTGACGGCGATTCGAGTCGCCCTTAAAAGGCAGAATGATGTTACGTGTTATTTTTCCCATGAACTTGCTCAATGTGGGTAATGACAATTCACACCCACAGAGAACATCGCTATAAAAGCACTCTAATATAAACACAAGACAATAATAACTGCTCACAGGTATTCACTACCGAATACAGATGAAAAATTTTCTGAGCGCTTCATTACTAGTAACGCCATGTTTATTTTATGTTCCAGCAGGTGCAGTTTAAATGTTTCGAAAGCCTCCGGTATAACTTCTTCTCACTCATCATTAAACGCGTGTGTGCTATAATCCAGTGGGTATTTCGGGATGAGTAAAATTATGTATGTATTTCTTCAAGGTACGGTAATGAACGTAGTGTTAAATCAGAACGTTTAAGGTTTTGTTTGTACCGATGAAGAACAAGATGAGACAGTTCCTGCTGATGTCCCTGTGCGTTTTACTTCATGGGCAGCCACATTTCAGGCATTGGACCTACAGTGTCGTGGACTCGTTGGGAAGCCCAAGTCATCGTTGGGACTCTCCGACTCATCGCTCAGCCAGCGTTTAAACTTGGCGACAAAACGCTGCAAGTCTCTGATTTTGCTCATCGCTTGACGCTACCTGGGAATAGATACACATACCGCAATTTATTTGATTATTCGGCTGCCTAAGCGGTTGTATTCGAACATTGCTTGAACAAGCATTTATCATATTTGCCACTCTACCATTGGTCCTATCGTCTCCGACCGCTACCAGCTGTTTTGCGTGCATTGCCTAAACCGCACAAGGCATGCAACGCGGCAGCATGCCCTCGAAGCTATCCGGAAGAAATCGCAGCCACTGGGTGATCCTGATGACGAATAGTTGCTTTAACGAGTTAGACGCAGTATGCACGTCAAAGTGTAAAAAAGTAAACAAGCCTCGCACTTCATCGACAGTGAACTCGCGCCACGTTGTGCTTTCACCCATGATAATATAGACGCGAGTGGTTCAACTTCAAACGATGAAGCCTCGGTGGCGCCAACAGTGGCGCCAACCCTATCATGCGTGATGTAGTGAATCGCCCGCCAAGTGGAGCCCATCCACGTGCACAGTCATAGTTATAGTCACAAGAGTCGAGAAAGGTCTTGGAAAGTGGCCAAGTAAGCAGTAGGAACATAGTGAGCTTCTAAGTGTACTAACCACAGAACTACGGAAAGAGAAACAGCACGTTCGTTGGAAAGGAAAACAAAGAATCCGAAAAGCTGGTGGAACAGGTAGTTATGTGAAGCTATCGCTGAACGACAGGAAGCATCCCGAGAGGTAAGGTAGCATACAAAAGCGCAGTTGTAGCAGGATGAATTAGCTAGAAAATTGAAAATATACCCAAATAAGAATGAATGGTTCGAACACTGCTGCTAGCAAAGATAAAAGGCGAAAAGGAACGTTGGTTGTCAGAAATAGACGAGAAAAGGAAGGCCGAACCTAAAATATTTGGAAAGCACACAAATTCTAGGCAGGTTGTCTCGAACAGTACGACAACATATCCTAGAAGAAGGTGGAAACGAACTGGCAGGGGACGCGACATTAAATTACATCCCGAAATAACCGCCGAATCTTTCTCAGGCAATGACGAGGTTTGCTGTTCAGCAAAAAAGGGGCATAAAAGAGAACCAGGTGGAAAAGCCGCTGGTGCTGACAAAGCTGCTAAGCGCACAGCCACAAGGTTAAACGACGTTCCTATTACACTGATTAATGAACTAGAACCAAAAAGTAAGGAAGCTCTGGTGAAAAAAGTGGAAAAAACTTGAAAAGGTAGACGAATGCCAGACAATTGGCGGGAAAGTAGAATGAATTTAATGTATAAAGAAAAGGATATTCACTTGTTTAGACCGCTCACTAGTACATCGGTAATATACAGGTTAGCAATGCACGCAACTAAATTGAAGCTGCAAGCATGGGCATAGAGTAATGGTATTTTGCGGGAACTTCAGAATAGATTCATAACAGGTAGATGTTTGGATGATAAGTTATTTGTTCATATTCAGTGTGTTGAAATATCAAATGTAGAAAGCAGCCGATTGTATGTGGCGTTTTTACACATTATGGTATCCTATGGCAACGCAGACTGCAACATTTTGTGAGATATTCTGGAAGCGGAAGGCTTAGGTGACCATTGTGTACAGTTTTCGAGAGGGATTTACCTAGAAAATACAATTTGCTTTGAAAGCGAAGAAATGAGAAACAAGGAGAAGGATGATATCAACAAGGGACTAAAGCAGGGGTGCCCTTTATCCCTTGTGTTGCTGGTAATGTACATGTCGAGCATAGAGAGGGCGCTAGAAGGAAGTAATATCGACCGCAATCTCTCAAAGAAACAGGCTGGAAGAGTAGTAGAGCAGCAACATGTAGGTTTGTTTTATGCGGACGGCATGGTGTTGCTAGCTAACAAGCAAAGTGATATTTAACGACTGGCTAATACCTATAGACAGGAAGGCGATAAGGTAGGTCTGAAATTTAGGGTTTAAAATAACTTATGGTATTCACTGAAAACAGAGAGCAGACAGTGACAGTACAGGGCCAGGAGATATGCCGGATAAGAGAATATAAATACCTTGGCATATGGATAAACGAAAACAATAGATATATGGAAACACAGGAAAAATAATAACACTAAAGGGGAAGAGAAATGAAGCCATAATGAAAAACAGCATTGTGGGGATTCAATAGGTAAGAGGTGCTCCGGGGTATGTGAAAAGGTGTGATGGTTCCAGGACTAACATTTGGAAATGTGGTGTTTGGTTGAAATTAGGGGTAGAATCGGGTCTGGATGCCTACGAAAGGTCAGTGGGACGCCTCGCATTGGGCGCTCACGGGAAGGCTGCGCTGTCTATTTAATACATACATATATATTCTTTACATATATATTAGTAATAATATTACACATATATAGAACTTCGTCGGATTAGAATTTGTTGCTGCTCCATCAGGACGCCTTTGCCAATGGAACGTCTGCTTCGTGGAACATGTAGTGCGTATTACTCGTCTATCGTCATGATGAGCAGTTTGTTTGAGAAGCGGTGCATGTGATGTATATATATTACACATAGAGAAAGAAAAAAAAAGTTAAGAGCGGACACTCCCATACACCCCCAGCGGTCCAACCGACCCTAGCGCGCCTGGCGGTTGATGAGAGCAACTGGCCTGTACTTCCTGTTTCGGTTTCGCAGGCGCGAAATTTGGATTACCCCTCGTAACCGACGTTGGGCTGTCGCGGAAGTTTGTCATTTCAGACCACTTTTCGTCACCCAAATGGCAACGCTTTTATTTGTCGCTTTGATTTAGCGATTCACTCTTTTGTCTAGTTCAATATTTGGTGTGAATTGAGGTAGTGACGTAATTTTTATTTCGATTAAGTTGTAACAGATGGAAATAGAGGTAATCATAATTCACTACGGCTTTATCCATCGCGCTTGTCTTCTGTGTTTTGGTACAAGCGCTGATATGTATCAAAGAGACAGAGTTTCCGCAATGTTTTTATTCCAAGTCAAGATAGGCTTCTTCTGGGTTCTGCCGTTGTCAAAGCACCACGACACACAGCAGTAGCTGCCGTAGCTTGGACCGCCGGACGGCATGGCATCAGCACGGTCTGAAAATATCAATAAGTGCACGCTTCGTTAATTACCAAAAACATATGTACACGTCATAACTGTACCAGGAAACCGCTTTGAATGAATAGCGAACCGATGCACAATATGAAACCACCGACACATCCTGACCTCTGACTCATATAACCCGGACTTACAAGGATAAATGTTAATACCCCGTACAGGGTTGTTCAAAATTTCCCAGGCCGCCATCCTATCTAATCCCATGGAGGGCATCACGGCCTGTGAAGTTTTGGACACCCCTGTACGTACGCAGTATAAGGAGTACATTGGTAGGCAAAATAGCAGTTCACATAAGCGTGATAAAGATACATTCGAAACGTCCAAATACGAGGCCTTTGTTCAAATGCGCGCCACGCCATGCCTACGTGACAATACGTTGTGCAATGTCTTCGCCACGAAAAAATGATAAGGAACCGAAAATTACTAGAATGCGCAGTACTTCCCAACACGGCCGCCGCAATAAGTACATGCAGTAGTCATTGATGACTTTTCCCCACCGTTACTTTTCTGTATAAACAATCCGCACGGACGCATACACCAGCGTCCGTCCGTGCGCCGTAGATACACACCTCGCTAAAGTACCAAACGCAATAAGCTATGCTCGCTATGCATTGTTTGCAAGCAATATCGTTAAAATATTCAGGAGCCCTTACTCTATAAGGGAAACGAGCAAGCAAAACTTGGCTGCAGCGTGCCTAACGTCCTGCTTTCTTTATTTAGGTAGCGCCCGTCCCCGGAACACCGTTTTCGGTCTGAATCAGCGTGGCGTCTTTTATGTTCTTTCCAGCGTTCGTCAGCCTCTAGAACGGGCCAACGAAAAGACCGTCAACGGTGACGCGATCATTTAAACGCGGTTTAGGAATTCAATTTTCTCGAAACCGGAATTTTCCTGAAATGTGCAATTCATGATATTGACTTTAAGCGTTGTCCAGCAGATCGTTTTTAGTCCTCCAACACGAACTATTTCAATGGAACGCCGATACCGCGGTTATCGCAAACAGCGCTGGGCAAGAACGGTTTACCCTCGCAAACCGAGACTCAGTGTCTCGATGGCGTCTGACAAGCTGCCAGTCGCAGTGCAGTGCACAGCCGTGAACCGGTGCAAGTTAACGGCAGCTTCGCGTCGTTTGATTATTTTCACGGAACGCAACCAACAAAGATTATGCCGTTCTCGGTGGGGATAGCAAGGAAGTACAGCTAGTACAGCCCTCTTGCTACGCGTTTCTTGAGGGGGCATGCTTTTCGCATTGTCGCGTCTAGCCGCCTCATATAGAGCCGCAAACTGCTTTTTTTGGCGAACCTTGTCGCGCTCACAAGTCAATTACTCCAAGCTTCGCTTAAGAACGTGACTCACCTTTCTCCCACACAAGAACACCGCCGCAGCCGACGTTCACGAGACTTTCCCGCTGGCACACGAATCGTTGATTTCTTCTCAATGGACAAATGGTGATGGGTGTTGATGGCAGTACGGATGAAGAACGAAAAGCACGGTAGGTGTAAGAAACACGCCAAATTTGGGCGTATAATTATTATTCTGTAAAGCGATTGAGCAGAAATTATTACATTTTCTTTTTTTGCGCCTGCGTCCCCTGGCGTTTGATGAGAGCATTAGTTCGTTACGTAGCCGTGACGTAGTTCCTGAGGCCAGATTTCTCGGGGTGTCCGCTCTTAGTCTTTTTCTTTCTCTATGTATTACATGCATATATGACGAGTAATACGGATTGCATATTGAGTAACGCAGGCATTCGATTGGCAGAGGCGGCCACGACAATCAACCACGGGTGCTCATGGAGCCAACACTTCACAGACCAGCTCGAATTCGCCACCTTACAAGTCCACACTAGTTCTGCGGGTTACTAAGAAAAGTATTTCGGCGATTTCGATGGCGTATTGCTAAATTGCAAAAGTGTCAAAATTTCGCTTACTGACTTTTTAAATGTAGTAAGCAACTTTTATCTAAATGTGACAGAAACACAATAAAAAGTTGCAATTTGTCACAGTGGCGATGTCTTGATAGAATGTATTCGACAATTACACGAAGAAGGTTTTGTCGGCCGAATAAACTGCACTTGCTGCCCTCTGCAGCTAAGCACAGAAGAGCATCGTTATCTATCGCGTCTCCGCACGCACGGCCCTTCGCAGCCAGCACTTCTAGTTTCGAGTCACAGTGCCGTTCATGCACAAAACTGCGCTGTGCTCATCTGCAAGCCACGCAGAGCAGACCACTCACATTGTTTTGTATAGCTTTTACACTGCAATGCTTCTTTCGTGAGTCCTGTATAATTGCTAGGCTCGTTTAAAGAACATGGCAGACTGCCGCAGCACGGTACACTATTCCCTAATCCAAGCCCTCGTTGCCTTCCTCTCTTGCGTTCGCAGTCTTCCTCCACGGGACGAGCGAAATAAAGGAAACTTCCGCTGAACACTAGAGGCGTCTATTCCACCGTGTTTGTACAGCCTTGAATTGTACATAACTGAACAGCCGCATATGTCGTCGCTCTTTAGCCTTAGACGACCATCGAATGAAATCCTACAGGTTCCTTCTCTGCAGCCTCGCAAAGAAGACTAGCCAACGTCGCCCTGAATCGCCTCGACAAAGACGCGCGTATAGCCAACCTGTAGCTCTCCGCCCAACTTCGCGCTGGCGGCGTACGATTCATCCTCGAGTCTTCGCGTACAGGCATACAGCAGCGTTAGAAAAGGTCACACCGGGTACTTGTAATGGTTTTCACAGTTGTCGCACCAATACTTGACGGCTGAAAGCTCGCATACACCACCTGCGCCGCGAATGGTCCTCGTGTCCCTCCCCAGCAATTTTTTATCCTCTAATCATTACGCCATGGTGACGGAATTTCATACCACAGTGTTAGACAGGGTGATATCAGGTAGCGAAAACATAAATATCCCACAAAGTGGATGGGAAAACGGCACCGCTGCAGCTGAATTAGTGGGAGCATCGCACGCTTAATGCAAAGACCTCGGTTCGTATCCCACCTGCGGTCAGGCGTTTTTCTATCCACTTTCATTTAGCGTGAATTTCTCATTTCTTCATTTAACTAGCACTTACAAGTAATTTCCCGTATGATTTCCTTGGTGTCTGTGGTTGTTGGATTATTGTGAAATTATAATAAAAATGGAGTCCCTCGGTTACCTTTCTTGACGTTCATATTTCATATATCTAATCAAGACGCAACGCATACGTTTCTCATTCCCCAGGCTACTTTTTCGAAATACTCCCCGCGTGCGTCACGTGATCCTGCCTGGTCTTCTTTTCTTGTGACAGGTCACGCTTTGATTCTCCGCGTAAGATTCCAAGGCGCCTCATGTGGGCCGGTGAGACTGAGTTTCCCTAGTACTTTCCTTGTAGTAGTTTACGCTAGAGGAAATGGTGCAACGTTGTGCCAACTTCATGATCGCCCAATTTAATCACGTTTTAACATGTCGTCGCCACACTACAAATGTCATCGTCTTTTTCACACCCATCACATGGCATAGCCGCAGCTACGTGCGAACCTATAACCCGTAGTTGCTTATCACATCACAATAAACTTTTCTCTCGCCTGCGCTCGTGCTGCATAACCTAAAACTGTATATGTAAAACTCAACAATCGTGATGTGGAAAGATGCCGCCGTCCGGCGGGCGTAGATTCGCTTTCGCTTTCATACGATCGTCTTCGACGGGGTCGTGGTCATGGTGCTTTCGTCACACGCACGCATACACGAATTTGTACAACTTACAGTTTCCGCCTGCTACTCAAGCATGAGGCTGCTTTTTTTTTTCCTTCTATGTTGATGTAGCACAAGATTATAATTGCACTATTTCACATGTGTGAGTGCTAGAGCAGCAAAACAGGATGCGGACCAGGTAGCAAAGGGCAGAGTTCCTAAATTTGTCGAAACTGCACGGCTTTGGCAAATGTCGCTCGTTTGGCGATGTAGAACTGCGTTGCGTAGTCATACACTGTTGCACCATTCGCGCATTGTTTGAGATTTCGAAAGCAATCAGGCATAGTCGCGTAGCACAACATACTTTTTTTGAATGTTTATTATTCTTCAATATCTAGGTTCCGCAGTAACGCTGTTCAAGACTATTTTCTCCTCGAATCTGATTTCCCTTCGTTCTCAGGCGAATTCGCGCGCTTGCTATTATTGCGACGTGTTTCGTTTCAACTCGTATTGTATTAGTTGCGTCCGACGTGCCTGTGTCATTCTTTTTACTAGAGTTTGGTGACGTTGTAGTGACTGTGTACGAGCTACAGTCACTCGCGCTTTGAATCGACTGAACATCTGGTCGGCACTACTAAAATATTACGATCGTCTTGGGTGCTTGCATTCTCGGGAACACACCGCTTTGCGCATGCCTTTCTTTGGAGCCGCCAATTTGAGCCTATAATTGTGGCATTTCTACGTTTGTTCACATGGGCGTTCGTACGCCATGTCATGATTCTGCATGTGCGAGATCGAGCGGGCTGTATATAACACAACCTTAGGCGAACTCGTAAATACAGTTAATGCAAATCTGGAGTTTTTTGTACCATAACCACGATATCATTATTAGCAACGCGTTGGTAGGGGAGTTCGGGTTTATTTTGACCTCCTGGGGCTCTCTACCCTGCACCCAATGCGTAGCACGCGGGTATTTTTCCATTTCGCGCCCATTGAAATGCGGCCGCCGCGTCCGGGATTTCATCGTGCGCCCTCTGTAAGCGAGCTCGTTGTAACTTGAGTTGCAGGTCTGCTGTTTTGTACAGCGGCTTCTTTCGCCGCCTTGAACTCCGCTAATGCCGATCTTGCACTCTGCGTTAGAAACGCTTTTTAATAGTTCCGTGTCGGCGTGGGAGCGCTAATGCCTGATAAAGGGTGTGCCATTATGTTTAATCCTTATCAAAATTTTTAAAACTCACGTGCATCTTGTAGCACACTTCTACATATTGAACTCAATTACTCTGAGACGGACATTATTTGGACGAGAAATCAAAATACATCTTTCAAGAATTAACCATTTGTAATGATTTTTTAAACGAATTATATTATACATCAATGTTGCAATTGACAAGTTGTAGCTGGCAACATTGAGTCTCATATCCACTTTAACCAATTTCTGCGGACGACACTAATATAGAGACATGCGTTGACAATGTTTGCGACGAAATCTATTGGTGTTCCTGTAAATCTTTTCCTTGAACGTATAGAAATGCTTTCTGTTACATAGGTCATGGGAACAACACTGCATGTATACTGTCAGTATGACAGCACGTATCTCAAAACCTGTACTAGCTTCAAAATTTTGTCCATGTGTACGTGCCTTCTGTTACCACTCCTTTAGTTCGTGTATTGCAATATGTCCTCTAAGGTGATTCAAGGAGAGAAAGAGAAAAGCAGAAGGCAGGTAGGTTAACCAGAATAACACCCGGTTGGCTACCCTACACCTGGGGAACGGGAGAGGGGAAACCAAAGATGACAAGGAGAGAGAGGAGAGAAGGAAATTGTGGTGAGTTCACTGACGCGTGTGGTCTCACAGAAATTGCATTAAAAGTCACAGATGGTCGCACAAGCCCTTCGTCCTTAAAAAGCACAAAAGCGCCTTCAACGCTTTACGGGCCGACGAGCGATGGGGGCGGTGTTCCAGCAGCACCTGCACAGAAACCGGCCGATTGTCCAGTTTTTGGAAAGATTTGGCAAGTTTTTGCCTTCCTGGGGCATATCGTGGGCAGTGGCACATCAGTTGGTCGATATTTTCTTCGGTGCCGCAGACCTCGCATGCTGCACTGTCAGTCACTCGAATTATTGTAGAGTATGCCTTTGTGAAGGGAACGCCTAAGCAAATGCGACAATGAAGCGTAGCTTCACGTCGAGGAAGTCCGAGTGGAGATCGGAGTTTCAGGGAGGGATTTAATTGATGCAGTCGTGTAAGTCGTAAGTTTGGCGAGCTCCACTCGGTCAGTGAGAAACTGCGTGCCAGGTGTCGAAGCTGCCTTGCGGTGTCTGTACTCGAAAGCAGAATTTAAACGCTGTGCTCTTCTTGATGTGCTGTGCGAGCAGCGTTATCGGCAGAATCAATGCTCAATGCCGCTGATTCCATAATGGCCAGGTATACGTTGAAATACAACCTCGTGACCGTTTTGTTGAACGTGATGGTAAATTTCATGATTTCGTATGTCAGTTGCTCATGACACCCACGTCGGATAACTGACTGCGTGCACTCTAATGCCGGTTTTGAATTACAGAACACAACCCATTTTCTATGTCTTTCAGAATCAATGAATTCCAGTGTACGACGCGGGCGCGTTATTTCTGCCGCCGTTGAAGTCGTGACATGCGATGTCTTGAATCGCAGTGTCACTCCCGGCGTTGGTGTAACCACCGCGCCACCAGAACAGGACGTCGTAGTCGTTCCACAATATAGATGTGCACGTGGTTGCTGTACTTTTCGTGCAAAAGAAGTAAGCTCAGCTGTTTTAGAGCAGGGGCCAGTAGATCTGTCTTTTTCTGTAGTCCTGGAATCATATATACCTGTGGACGGCTCAAACACCACGGAGGAAAAGCTGGCTTGACCGCAGGTGCGTACCCTGAAGTAAACGACTCACGATGTGCACTGATAGTACCGCTAGTTGGAAAGGTGATTACGTAATGTTAATTAGTCAATTATCCATTTTGATTTTCAGTGTAAGTACCGTTCGCTTCTTCGGCGAATCCGGTATAATAAGTGAATTAGTGCTATATGGCAAAATGTGATTTACGTTATTATAATATGTCCGGAATTTCTTCTATGATTACAGGCTTTCTATTTACCTGAGCCGAGCTTTCGCAGCTACGATGCGGAGTGAAGGGTAGCCATATCGTCCCCCATTGTAACATCTGGCTGCATGGATATCTGCCGCAAAAAATTGTGGCGGTGAACAGCAAACGCCTTACGGGAAACTACACTTTCTCGCGAATGATCTGTAGCTCTCAATCAAATGTAGGTACCTTAGAAAAAAAAAATCATGCTGGAATTCGCCGTTAAGATGGCTCTATCATTTCGCCGAGTTTCATTTACTGGTCTTAATTAGTTGTTTCACAGTGAAGTTGTAAATGTAACAGAATTCCCGTGTGCTGTGAATACATGGGCGTCCACGGAAGGAGTGGGGTTACAGAAAACGGCTGCAACTCTTGTTTTACTGAAACTACCGTATTTACTTAATTCTAAGCACCCCCTTTTTTCACGATCGCGATGCCCAAAGTGAGGGGGGGGTGCTTAGATTAGAAAAATCTAGAATGACCCCCCCTCCTCCCTTCCTCTTTTCGCTGCGACATCACGACGAAACGGGTGCGAGAAATCACATTTTATTTTGCAAAGAATCAAAAGAAAAATCTGTGCACACAGTGAACCCACCACTTGTGTCGGATGCTCAGTTAATATCACTGCCACTCGAGTTCGTCACACCGCTTGAACCGCCGCTCTCGGTATCCCACAGCAGGCGGTCTTTCCGTTCCGTCGAAGTGGTTTGTGATCGAGCAGTTCTTAAATGATTTGACCACAACGTCCACTTGGACCCGCTGCCAAGCGTCCGATATCCACTTTGCGAAGGTTGATGGGGACACTTTCTGTAGCTTTCGCCATACATCCGTACAGTCCGGCTGTACGGCGTACTCGCGCCGCGGACGCCGTGCCACGTCGGGACTCCGACGGCTCTGGCTCAATGACAGAGTGAGCAAGCGCGCTTGGTGGCCTAGGCTACGCGCGCTTCCTAACCAATAGGGGGGTGCTTAGATTCGCATGGAAACTTTTTTTCCAACTTTTTCGAGAAAATAGAGGGGGGGTGCTTAGAATCGGGCGTGCTTAGAATCGCGAAAATATGGTATCCCGAAACAAGTTATATGACAGTCAGCCCCTAAAGTGACTCTAACGTTACGCCGGGATTCATTTACTTTACGGAATTGCGTAGCTCACAGTGAAATCCCGTCGGCTGTCAATATATGGGCTTCTACGGGAGGTAAACGGACAGCACCATCTTTGTCCTCTAGAATAAAACTGTAGCTCTTCCAAGTTTCATTCGGCTAACTAAATAGGAAGTGTGCCCAATCGCAAATTAAAAACAAACGTGTTTAGTTTCGTGCACTCCTTTGCACTGCGTCCCGGTCCAAGCAGTATGGCCGCTCGCGTTGAGGCTCGGTTTAACGGCCACCTGCGTCTAAATGGCGCTCCGCCGCAGCTGCGTCGACAAGACCTGCGTCTTTAGAGCGTCTTTAGGCTGTTCTCCTTTGTGCTCGAACAGTTAGGTCTACAGTTTTATTACAGTGACTCCAAAGTGCCCATGACGACGCCTCAACAGTCGGGTACAGTTTTGACGCTAGCCAAGAACCTAAGCGGCACCGTCATAGAGCTATTGGTGGTGTATAGCAGCGACCACAAGGCCATCGTCACTTGCGTGACAAGGTAGAGATAAAGAGAAACGAGACAACAAATTGTGTATTTCTTTGTATTTCGCATAAATGACATATACATAATTATATGTATTGGTACATAGCAACATAGCTTATACCACCGCAGCAGCTTCGCTGGTCAACCACCTTCACAGGGTAAAATGGCTCCTCATTTTCATTTCCTTCTTCTTTTTTTTTTCAGTATGAGCTATTCCGTGAGACAGCAGCAGCACCAAGTAGTCGCGTTCAGCAACACATGCTGAGGGAAAAGAAACAATGTCAGTCATTGCAGAGGGTTAAGTGGTGCGATGAAATTGGGAATATTGCAGACACAGAATGGGATCAGCCGGTGTGATGCAGTCGCAACCGAAAAAAGGTCATCAGTTCTGCCGAGCACATAATAAGAATCTTAATGATGATGGAGATGAACCATTACTGATGATGGTCAACCATTTGGTGGGCCTGTATACATATGACTCCATAGAAATATAAGCACCATTATCCTCAGTAGCAGTCACCAGAGCCATTGTCACTGTTTCTTCCCTCCATGGAGCGTCGATTAAAATACGTGGAATGGCTACGGGAGGTGTTCGTGATGAAGTGGGTCCGAATCCTGTCAAAGGGTAAGGGTTTCAGTCATGCACGCAAACACCGGTGGAGTCGATATGCGTCCAGGTTGTTCGCAACTCAGGAGTGGGCCTTGACTGTTCACATAGAGCATTGGTCTGCCTGCTTCGAAGCCGATTGGCTTACTCGGCGGAGATGCTGTCAGCGTCTAACGAACGCTGGAACTGTCCAGGCACACGGCCAGTAGTCCCTATAGGGCGGCTGGCTGAGCGCGGATGGTTGACTGGTCGGTGCACTAGACGTCACTCAAGGCATCTGTCCGAATGCAGCTTGTCTCTGGGATTCGTTACTCTCGAGGGGCCCTTAAGGGGATGACGCTGCGCTTGGCTTAGTACAACTCCACTGAAGAGATGTGTCGTGCCACGAATCAAACTTGCAAGAAATAATTTTTCTTTCTCTCCGTTTTCTTTAGTCCTAGCTGTTTATATGATCTTGAAGGTATGCATGGCTCGTCTCGGTAGCATTCTATAGAAAGCAATTCCCCGTTGCGGGTGTTTTGCAGAGGTTGCTCGCGAGTCTCCTTGCCTAAAAAGACATTTTTAAAAGGAAGCTTTTATTGCCTACCCTACCACGGTTTTGTATCCATCGGTTGGTCGCTATCTCGCTGGATATGCTTGTGGATATATATTTTAGCACTGGACTTTATGAGCACTGCGTGCTGACCGATAAAGTAGCGTGATTGCACCTATGTTCCGCTTAATCGGGCACAATATATGACGGCGTAAAACGTGTGCATATAAGGAATCCCCACGGGTATTTCTAAAACTGTAAACTACTATATAAAACTCGAAACGGTAATGTCTATTCATACGCATGGTTATCTCTAAAGCGCGCATACCTCTTCATGGAACAGCGCATGATTTTCAACAGCCTATTTTATTTTCTTATATTCCTTAGAAGTTGCCTACCCCATTCATTGGGTGCCTGGGTATGTGCCATCGTGACAGAAGGAACGTATACATAATTTAAATATTTTACATAAGCCTCGCATTTCTCTCTGCTCAAAACCTCTCTTTACCGTTCTTCCCTGCACAAGCATCACAGATCGCCTCCGTTCTTCTGACGTTTCTGCGTCGATGCTTCACGTTGTGCATCCGTATCTACTGCTTGTTTGCCTTTCGGCATAGCTAGCAAACCTGTGTAGCGCGCGAATCCAAATATTACGTGACATTAATTTTGAGACAAGTGCCGCGCCTAAACGTCGCATGAGCTTACACGTCGCACTGCGATAAAATAGAGAGAATTGTGCGCACGAAATTAAAGTTATGAATCATTTACGTTCCCGCATCGGGGAATGCTTCGCTCTTCATATTGTCACGTGGTCGTGACGGCAAAGAACACAGTAGCAGTACTGTGAAAGGGTAAACTAGCTTTTATTGGGCGAACCTGTGCCCACAAAACAGGCTTCACTTAAAGCACAACGAGAGCGGCGAACACAGTCGGCGATCGTCGAAAATCTGCTCAGCGGGTCAAGCGCGTCGGCTTTTATAGAGCAGTCATCGAATGTTCCAGACTAAAAGTTGGGACCCGCATGCCTTCTACAAAGGTCTACACCATTCGTGTCAAGCGATGAAATCAGATAACACAAGGTTCGAAGACAACAGACAGCGGATAGAAGCATCGATAACTATCCAGAAAGTTCGGATACATGCATGCGCGTCCCACGCTGTGCGATAACATTTGTTAGGCGGCAAAACGTGTCGCCCGATAAAGACAAGCACACGTGTCAATACCCCCCTCTTAAAAAGCATCGACCCGATGCTGCAAACAAACGAAAGTAATAAATAAGCACTCGTAGCAAAGAAAAAAAAAACAAAATAAGGAAAGTTCGTTAGCGTCCGTAGAACGGTTTAAGACGCACCACGTGGACCACTTCAGGTCGTGCGCGACGTCGCTGTGAATGCGAAATGCCGTCTGGCTGGACCTCATAGTCCAGTGCGCCAATACGTCGGATGACCTTGTAGGGTCCGAAATAGCGTCGCAATAGTTTCTCACTCAGTCCTCGTCGGCGTATCGGGGTCCATACCCAAACACGGTCGCCGGGCTGGTACTCGACGAAGCGTCGTCGGAGGTTGTAGTGTCGGCTGTCGGTCCTCTGCTGGTTCTTGATTCGCAGACGGGCGAGCTGTCGGGCTTCTTCGGCGCGCTGGAGATAGGTAGCGACGTCAAGATTCTCTTCGTCAGTTACGTGCGGCAGCATGGCGTCGAGCGTCGTCGTCGGGTTCCTGCCGTAAACCAACTTGAACGACGTGATCTGTGTTGTTTCTTGTACCGCCGTGTTATAAGCGAATGTTACGTACGGCAGGACCGCATCCCAGGTCTTGTGCTCGACGTCGACGTACATTGCTAGCATGTCGGCGAGGGTCTTGTTCAGGTGCACCGTGAGACCATTCGTCTGCGGATGGTAGGCAGTTGTCCTCCTGTGACTTGTCTGGCTGTATTGCAGAATGGCTTGCGTGAGCTCTGCTGTAAAAGCCGTTCCTCTGTCGGTGATGAGGACTTCTGGAGCACCATGTCGCAGCAGGATGTTCTCGACGAAAAATTTCGCCACTTCGGCTGCGCTGCCTTTCGGTAGAGCTTTAGTTTCAGTGAAGCGGGTGAGATAGTCCGTCGCCACGACGATCCACTTATTTCCGGAAGTCGATGTCGGAAACGGTCCCAACAAGTCCATCCCGATCTGTTGAAAAGGTCGGTGAGGAGGCTTGATCGGCTGTAGTAATCCCGCTGGCCTTGTCGGTGGTGTCTTGCGTCGCTGACAGTCTCGGCATGTCTTGACGTAACGGGCGACATCGGCGGTTAGGTGCGGCCAGTAATACTTTTCTTGTATCCTCGATAGCGTTCTGCAGAAACCGAGGTGCGCAGCGGTCGGATCGTCATGTAGGGCGTGCAGTACTTCTGGACGCAGCGCCGACGGAACAACAAGAAGGTAGTTGGCGCGGACTGGTGAGAAGTTCTTCTTCACGAGTAGGTTGTTTTGAAACGTGAACGAAGATAATCCACGCTTAAATGCCCTAGGGACAACGTCGGTGTGCCCTTCCAAATACTCGACTAGGGCTTTTAGCTCCGGGTCCCCTCGTTGTTGTTCGGCGAAGTCTTCCGCGCTTATTATGCCAAGGAAGGCGTTGTCATCCTCGTCATCTTGCGGCGGCGGGTCAATGGGGGCGCGTGATAGGCAATCGGCATCCGAGTGTTTTCGTCCGGACTTGTATGTTACAGTGATGTCATATTCTTGTAGTCTGAGGCTCCACCGTGCCAGCCGTCCTGAAGGGTCCTTTAAGTTAGCTAGCCAACACAACGCGTGATGGTCGCTGACCACTTTGAATGGCCTGCCATATAGGTAAGGGCGAAATTTCGCTGTAGCCCAAACGATGGCGAGGCATTCCTTTTCGGTTGTAGAATAATTGCCTTCCGCTTTTGACAACGACCGGCTAGCGTAAGCTATCACGTGTTCATGTCCATCTTTTCTCTGGACTAGGACGGCACCGAGGCCTAGGCTACTGGCGTCAGTGTGAATTTCGGTATCGGCGTGCTCGTCGAAGTGCGCAAGTACGGGCGGCGACTGCATGCGTCGTTTGAGTTCTTGAAATGCGTCGGCCTGCGGCGTTTCCCACTTGAACTCGACATCACATTTGGTTAGATGTGTTAGCGGCTCCGCGATGCGTGAAAAGTCCTTGACAAAGCGCCTGAAGTAGGCACACATGCCAAGGAATCTACGCAGTGCCTTCTTGTCGATGGGCTGCGGGAACTTTGCGATGGCAGCTGTCTTCTGCGGGTCGGGGCGGACTCCAGATTTGCTGATGACGTGGCCTAAAAATAGAAGCTCCTGGTAAGCGAAGTGGCACTTTTACGGCTTCAGAGTAAGTCCTGATGACATGATGGCCTCTAGTACTGTTGCAAGCCGCCTAAGGTGATCGTCGAAATTGCCGGCGAAGACAACGACGTCATCCAAGTAAACGAGACAGGTCTGCCACTTCAATCCTGCTAAAACCGTGTCCATCACCCGTTGGAACGTTGCGGGCGCCGAGCACAGTCCAAATGGCATAACCTTGAACTCGTAGAGGCCGTCCGGGGTGATGAAGGCGGTCTTTTCGCGATCTCTTTCGTCGACTTCTATTTGCCAATAGCCAGACTTGAGGTCCATCGACGAGAAGTATTTAGCGTTGCAGAGCCGATCCAATGCGTCGTCTATCCGTGGGAGGGGGTATACGTCCTTCTTCGTGATCTTGTTCAGACGACGATAATCGACGCAGAAACGTAGGGTTCCGTACTTTTTCTTCACCAGGACAACAGGGGACGCCCACGGGCTTTTCGACGGCTGGATGATGTCGTCGCGCAGCATTTCGTCGACTTGTTCTCTGATAGCTTCACGTTCTTGCGGCGAGACTCGGTAGGGGCTCTGGCGGAGTGGTCGAGTGCACTCCTCAGTGATTATGCGATGCTTGGCGACTGGTGTTTGTCGAATCCTCGATGATGTCGAAAAGCAGGCTTTGTATCGTCGGAGCAGACTTCTGAGCTGTTGCTGCTTGCCCATGGGGAGACTTGGATTAATGTCGTAGTTTGGTTCGGGAACCATGGTCGTTGGGGCAGATGCGGCGGAATCCGAGAGGACAAACGCATTACTGGTTTCCAGAATTTCCTCAATGTACCCGATCGTCGTGTCCTTGTTGATGTGCTTGAACTCCTGGCTGAAGTTTGTCAGCAACACTTCAGTTTTCCCTCCATGCAGTCGAGCGATCCCTCTTGCGACGCAAATTTCACGGTCTAGCAGTAGACGTTGGTCGCCTTCGATGACGCCTTCTACGTCAGCGGGTGTTTCTGTGCCGACCGAAATGACAATGCTGGAGCGAGGCGGGATGCTCACTTGATCTTCGAGCACACTCAAGGCGTGGCGACTACGAGGGCTCTCCGGCGGTGTCGCTTTATCTTCCGACAGCGTTATAGACTTCGACTGCAGGTCGATGATTGCGCCGTGTTGGTTCAGGAAGTCCATACCGAGAATGACGTCTCGTGAACACTGTTGGAGGATAACGAAGGTGGCAGGGTAAGTCCGGTCATGAATGGTTATTCTTGCCGTGCATATTCCAGTCGGCGTGATGAGGTGTCCTCCAGCGGTCCGAATTTGAGGGCCTTCCCATGCAGTCTTAACCTTCTTCAACATGGGCGGCGATGTGTCCACTCATGACGGAGTAATCAGCGCCTGTGTCCACTAAGGCGGTAACAGCGTGGCCGTCGAGAAGCACGTCGAGGTCGGTGGTTCTTTGTCTGGCGTTGCAGTTAGGCCTTGGCTTCGGATCACGGCTGCGTCGTGTTGAACTGAAGCTGGAACGTCGCGTCGTCAAGTCGTCTTTCGTCGGTATAGTCTTGGCTTCCTGACTTCGTCGGGACGGCGGCGGGTCCTTATTATGTCGTCGAGGTGGTTCCTTCGTCATTTCCGTCGGCGGCGGAGGATCTTCGTCAGTTCGACGAACAGCAACCGCACCTCCATCGGTTGCTGCTTTTAGTTTTCCGGATATGGGCTCGCAGACCGGCCCCGGGCTGGGCCAGTGTATGGTCGGCGCTGCGGCGACAGGTAACGGCCTGGTGACGGCGAACGGGACGGTCGTCGAGGGCTCCACTGAGTGGCGGCGAGGTAGTCGGCGATATCGCGAGGTCGTTCGCCAATCTGTGGTCGCGGCGCGTTCACGGCGAACCCTCGGAGTCCCATCTCCCGGTATGGGCATCGGCGGTAGATGTGCCCGGCTTCTCCGCAGTGATAGCAAATTGGGCGATGGTCAGGGGCGCGCCAAACGTCAGTCTTCCTTGGAATGCCGCGTGGGGTGACGGGTTGGCGTGCTGGCGGCGGGGTTGGTGGTGGACGACGGAACTGTGCCGTCACTGGGCCCTGCCGTGGACGCGGAGGGGGAACGTGACGGCGGGCTACAGCGGCGTATGTCATCGCCTGCGGCTGAGGCTGCGGCGATTCAGGGGCTACTCCGAGTTGTTGTTGGAGCTCCTCACGTACGGCGTCGGCAATCGAAGCCACTTGAGGCTGCGATGACGGGAACAGCTTTTCCTCCCGCACGACCGCTCGGATAGTCTCGTGCAGGTCGTCGCTGGCCAGTGACTGAATTCCTATGTAGTTGGTAGAGTTCGTGCGGCGGTTGAATTGCCGGTTCCGCATTTCGAGTGTCTTCTCGATGCTGGTGGCCTCGCGAAGAAACTCTTCTACGGTCTTCGGTGGACTTCGTATCATTGCGCCGAAAAGTTCTTCCTTGACGCCACGCATGAGAAGGCGGACTTTCTTCTCTTCGGGCATATCCGGGTCGGCGTGGCGGAACAGGCGGTTCATTTCTTCCGTGAATATGGCGACGTTCGCGTTAGGTAGCTGCACTCGGGCGTCCAGCATGGCTTCGGCCCTTTCCTTGCGCACGACGCTCGTAAAGGTGCGCAGGAAGCTGCTACGGAACAGGTCCCACGTTGTCAAGGTCGATTCCCTGTTCTCAAACCAAGTTCTGGCGGCGTCTTCTAAGGCGAAGTAGACATGCCGCACCTTGTCGTCGGAGTCCCAGTTGTTGAACGTCGCGATGCGTTCGTAGGTCTCCAGCCATGATTCCGGGTCTTCAGTCGCTGCTCCATGGAAGGTCGGTGGGTCCCGAGGTTGTTGCAGGACAACGGGGGACGCTGGGGCAGCCATTGGGGTTGTCTTGGCCACGATCTTCTTGGTCTTCTCAGGTAGAAGTCCGTGTCCCGGGGGCAGCTGTTGTAGACGACGGCTT
>NC_092822.1:101400000-101487500 GCF_023375885.2 Dermacentor andersoni
TGCGGCGCAGAACAAAACAGCGGGTGTCGGGGGCAACGCGCGAGGGTGTAAAGACAAAAAGAGCGCCCGAGCAGGAGGAGCAACGGGGCCGGAAAGAAGCGTCCTCCCCAGAGGAACGCCGAGCATTCGGGCAACGCGCGCATCCACGCGGGCCTCGGCGAGTGAGTTATGGCTGCCGCCGTTCGCCGTTCTACGAAGTCTTTCTTTCTCACGTTCCCGTTCCTTTTTTTTTCTTTTTTCGCATCACGCAATATCTCACTCCCTCTATCTTCTTTTCGTTCTTTTGAGGGAGAAGGGGCAAGTGAAGGACGGATAACAAAGGGGAGAATTAGGGAAGAGGAAGGAGCACAGAGATAAGAATGCACCGCGTCGCTCGTAAGGCGAGAAAAAAAAAGAAAAGGCAGGAAAGGGCAGATCGGCGAACGAGGCAAAGCCGCGCGCGGTCATTCGCACGAGGCACGAAGCTGTTGTGCCTGGCAGTGGGGTGAATTATAGCGCTCCCTTACTTCCATCCCCATTTTTTTTCCCCTGCACTGTTTCCTGCTGGGAAGGCGACAACGAAGGAGTAGCGGGAAATCGAGACTGCGGATGTGTACGGCACAGATCGAAAACCAAGGTGCAAGGTGTGTACTGTAGCCGGCGTGCAATCGACTTGACCGGACTCGATCGGAACACAGCGCCACCACATTAGAGGAAACAAGGGCGAGGCGGAAACGGCGTGGCCAGCTTTCGAGACTGCAGCTAAACCTAACGACGCGAGATGTACAGGCTAGAAGGTATACATATTGCGCTACGCATGATAAAAACCAAGGCCGCTGCACTTCCCACTCGAGCGAACTGTAACGAACACCCATGGACTTTAGGACAGTGCGCCGTACTGAATGTCGCAGTAGGTTACGGCAAGGACGAGAGGACGAAGGCGCGACACTGATGGATCTGTCCTTGCCTTAACGTTGTCGTAGTCATGACTTGCCGTTATGATATTAAAGTCGCAGCTTCACCCGAAAGGCGAACCAGTGACCGCGATAGCGAATTATTAGAATAATACGCCAAGTAAGACTGGTAGTTTTAAAGGCAATGTACGTGGCAGTAAACATTTGCTTGCTAAGTAAAGAAGCTTGGTGCCTCGCGCCCGAATGTATACATGAAGGGAGTTAGTTCCCTGGATGATCGCGGACACTCGCGGTCCCACCGGTGGCGTGATGAGGAAGGCCGGCAGCGGGGAGCACCCGTGTTGACGCCAAAGCGATCGTTCCGCGTTGCCGCTCGGTTCGCTATTTCAAGTATGCCGCACCTTCATGCAGAACTCCATAGAACGCGTGGCTTCCAACAGTGGGCGCGCGGGAAGACAGCAGCGAGGGCGAGCTGAAAGCATCACTTTCAGGTCGCCCTCGCACGTTCGCCCTTCGTCCTTGCACCCGCCGCAGATCATGTGGCCTCCAACACATGGTGCGCGCGGCACACGTATGCGCTCGGCCATGCAGGCAGAGCGGGGCCAGCGGACTGTGCCGCGCATGCGTCGTCGCACACGGAACAGCACGGCGGCGGCGGTGCAAACACCGGAAGTGCTCTCATCGTTGGTGGAACGAAAGCGGGCGTAGAAAAGCGTAGTGCCGCTCAAGACGGGACTGTGCATGCGGCGGCGATGGCTACGATATGGCGCCAGAGTAGCGCGTGTCGTCTGTATGGAAACAAAGCGCTGCATGGGCGGAGGTCTGTCTGCAGCGGCTGCTGTGAATCGCGCCCACGCGTCACCCACGCGCTGCCTCTCGCGATCTCCCGATTAGCGACGCAGTCGCGTCACACTTCACTCCGTTTTGAACGTGCCGCACGAGACAGATTGTCTGCGCCAGCTACGCTACTCATAGCGTTCTCTTCCTAATATAAACCTTGTACCTATATACTCATAATACAATATATTGGCACCCGAAATGAAAAACGTACAGAGCTGCGCTCACATTTCGCATTAGAGATTATCGTAATGATCGGTGAATTTCTTTTTTTCTAACAAAACAGCACCAAGTCAACCGACTCAAAGCGTGACCTGTAAATTCTGTCTCTGCGGACGGTTGGACGGAAGAATAATGGGATGGATGAGTCGTTCGGTGAGTGTTAGTGGGCGGGCGAGCGAGATGGAGAAATGGCCGGATAGATGTATGGAGTTTATGAGCCGCACCTCCTCTAAGACAGAGTGGTGAATGGAACCACGAAGCTTGTTGCTATTTTACTTTCGTGCTTCTTTTATTTATTTCAGGCCAAAAAGATTCACGGTTCGTGCTAACAAATTTACGTTTTTTTTAATTACTTGCCCAATATAATGTTTCCATTCTGTGTGAGTTCTCATTCGGCGCCAACTATTCCCCTCGGTTGACTTCTATTACTGTTCTCCACTGCGGGTGCAAATTCGCTCTACCTTTTCCTCGCATATTTAACGCTAAATGCTGATAATGGCCTGATAACGATATCATCACTGACCTCTGGATAGGCACTGCGACGTGCTAACAGAACGTGCTGAACGCTGTCCCGCGCTTTATCCATGCGGCAAGCATACAGTCGTCTGCGGCAAACGTCTTGCAACTTCACCTCCCCGTACACCTCGATCCCGCTTCAGACAGTACCCTACGCGTCGCAGCGCCCCCTATGTTTAACAAGCGTGCTGCCAATGCTGGTACAGAAATCTAAGCCGAAAGGAAAAGGAAGACGGCGGGTACCGAAAATAACAAATTCAGCGAGAAACAAACAAGCAAACTGCCACGCAATGAGGCGGAAAGCTTACCGCGCTGTCTGTATATACGGAGCTATTTGTGAGATGGAGTCGACGTGTCGATTTGCATGCGCCGAAGCAGCTGTGCTGAAATTCGCCGCATGCGGCGCGTAATGGAGAGAGCGCGAAAGAAGCGCCGGCGATTGGACGAACAGGCAGCGCCGTGGAGGAAGCCCGCGCATGCTCTGAATTCTAAAAAGAACGGGAAAACGATACAAAGGAGGACGCATCCCTCGAGAGGCGCATGCAACTGCACTCGGCTAACGCAGAGCGCAGCGGGCGTTGAACGTCCCGTGTGCAAGCCGCAACGCTTGCCCGCTTTCCCTTTTAGGGATAACGCGTATACGAGCCGAAAAGGGGGGGACAGGATAAGATTTCGCGAGTTTTCGCCGCCCAGCTATACCTTTCTTGCCCTTTAATTTACTGCTTCCGGCTTGCTGTTACAGTCGCAAAAAGTCATTGCTTCGAGAGAAAAAAGAAAGGGGGGGGGGGCAAGGATCATGCCCCCCCCCCAAGTGTTCCTTCTTTTACGCGTCAGCCGCTGCCTTTCGCGTTCTAAACATCGATCGAAGGCGCGAGCGCGGAACTCGGGCCCCGGTTTACGTTAGAAACAGTCGCCTCTTGGGAGCGCCACCGTTACGAGCGTGTGTATGCGTACATACTACACATCCCTGGCACGCCCGGCGATGCCGAGAAGGAACGGTGTCGTGGCCAGACTGCAGCAGGATGGTGGACGAGGCCGGCTGGAGGGCGCGAAATCCCTGGTGCTTGGAACATTAATGGCACCGCCACCTCCGGCCTGATGACATAATGCGGCGCGCAGGCAAGTGATCTCCCTAAACACGAGAGCTGGGCTTAACCCTCCCTCGTTCACGGGTTTTTGCTCTGGCTCCGTCCTTCTTCGCGACATCCCGTATCGCGGCGGTCGTCCATTCTGGCTGCTAACGAGCGCGGCGTAGCCTCTTTTTTGTTTCGGTGCAGGGACCACGTTCGCAGAGCGCGGTGGAAATATCTAACCGCGTCCTTTGTATGGCCGCCATGCGTGAACACGGAATCTGCATCTGCTTTTCTCATCGAACTTCCGCAGAAAATGCGAATTTCGTTCTTTTATTGCGATGGAAATTATGTGGAGACTCCAGGCGCATTTCTGCAGTTGCCGTCGCCGTGAGGTTCCGTATGAGTGAAAGCGTGTGAGGGTGAGCCGGCGAACGCGGTTCAATTTCGCGTGCGCGATCGAGGAACGCTGTCCGGATGGCATTTTTACAATTGCTAGTAGGTACAGCGGGCGTGGCGTTTTTCGCGGCGCTCGACGTTTCTGAGCAGGCGCGACTAAGAGCGGGTGCGAGGAGAAAATCTGGCGGCTTTTGCTCCTTGAATATATGACTCTGCCTAGGCACTACGGAGGAGGTTTCTTAGCGCGTGTAGTATGCGTCTATACCCTAGACATGCCGGCACTACGGGGGGCGTTCGAGTTCGTTTACGCTCCGCCGCTGGCTGCCCGCGCTGTGAGACAGTGGGCACGGACGCCCCATTTGGTGATCGCTCTGTCTGAAGGGGCAAGGTTCTGACTGGTGTTGTATAAGTCGCGGGTCGCTTTTTCGGTCGCGACGATAGGTTGGAATTTTTACAAGCACTGCTCCAGGAGGGCACATGTAACCGGCGAACGGAGGCCTCAGGAGAGCACCTGAGGTTATAATAAAGCAGGCCGGCCCGTGGGTCTTTCTTTGTTATTGTTGTTCTCGTGCAAAAAAAAAAGAGCTCCAGCTCAGGTTTGTCGCATAGCAAAATATCATCGACGACTGAGAATGGTCTGTTTTAAACGGATTCTAAGCCACTCTTCAATAAATGAGTTGTTTGCGTAAGCAGGATGTTGCAAATAATATGCTTGCTTCCGAGTTACCACTGGGAATTTTATTGCTTTACGTTCTATAACCAGATAAAGCAAGCTGCATTCTACCATCGACGCGCGCTTAATCGGACTGTTACCTTGGCGCCCTGTAATTCGTAAGGGGCTATGCTACTCTAACGAGCGAGCATGTGTATATATATATATATATATATATATATATATATATATATATATATATATATATATATATATATATATATATATATATATATATATATATATATATATAGCTAGTTATAGTTGCTGTTACTACGCCTGCGGACGAAAGTAGATTAGCGAGAATATCCTTGCTGCGTAAAGTAAAGCAATAGTAACACAAATGCAGGGGCAGAAAACTCAACTAATTAAGCGTACATCGGTATATATTATTGAAGCGCCTCATTCAACGAAAGAACTGAGCGAGTTGAAAAGCCTGCGACATACTTAAAATATGTAAAACGAAAGCAATGGTCTAGTCGTGGAGAATAAAGAAGTAATCCCCGAGCAAAGTGTTTCGAATAAACTAGAATAGTATCAGTCAGCTTAACCCAGTGCGCAAGTTCCTTATCCAAGTCCTTCTCCAATGAGCGTCGTCTGCTTCTCGCGGGAAATAATGAAATGATAGGTCGATGTCTTTGTATCACGATGACACCCATAATTTTAACAGGAAAAGCCTTTCGACATGCGTTTATTATTATTTTTTTGGGCATGTGCACCGCGGAATCATGACGGTTTGATAACTACACGGCGTTCAGCTCATACACAGTGATAGAAGACCCTCTTTCGCTTCAAACCTGAACCTGGATCGGCTCGTTTTCGGCGCGGCTGCTAGGTTGCGAACGACTAGTCGGGGTCACGAATAGCTAACGCACTAATAAATAAATAAATAAATCGAACAGTAGCCAGACCGCTGAGCGGCAAAAACACCCGCGTCTTAATTCAATATCTCTAACTTCTGCGGCTACCAATAAACGCACTGACAACTACTAAAGCACGGAACAAACTTCCCACATATTCTCACACTACCGCATTCTCGCGAGTTCTACCATTAGTGATGCACAAATGGATGTGTCGCGAGGAAGTGTTGTCCCTATATACACAGCTACAGAAACCCTATAGGCTGAGTTCATCCTGGAAATTCTTAAAGAACAACAACGGTAAGCTTCTCAAGGCCTGAACATTTGGGACCAACAGTAAACGTTTATTCTATCTCTTTCTCTCGCCTAAGGGGAGGAGAGGAGGAAGGGGAGAGGCGGTGCAGAGGACTGCAGGAGGGTACAACGCAGTACGACGCAGTCGCGCTGCAAAACTGCCCGCTTTCGCGCACGAGTACCGCGACGCGGCAACCATCGGCTTTCGTCGCATCGGGCGTCACCACTTCGAAGCCCGCGATCAGCACACTAGCCAATATACTGTAGGCACTATAGTACCATACTAGTGCGCTGTCATAAGATGCCGTTACCAGCGTTGTTCCCGCTGTGCAGCTCTCCGGTAAGCCGGTGATCTGCAAACGCTGATGCGTTTGCGCAGAAGCTAATACACTCTACTACTGCGCTCTTTAAATTAAGTAGTCAGGTGTAAACCTGTGCGCGTGAAGTGTATGTGGTTGCTCTTCCTCAGCTCTGTACATCCTCCTTACCTTACTGCCTTGCTTTCCCGTTCTCTTAGCATAGAATGACAAGACAAACTTTCTATTCTTTCTTCCTCAGACTTATCCTTCGATGAAGGCCCTGACGGATGGTTCCCTCTGTAACTCCGCTTCCACAATGCAGTGCGGTTGAGGTGTTTTCGCTGGGAGACGGTTCCTTCACTGCACGTTATCTCCCTTTGCGCTTCCCCAAATCTAAGAGTCCCCCCCTGCCTTCCCGCCATTGACAGAGACAAGTCCCTTTGTTTAACGTTGCTAACGTGCTGATACTTCTGAGCTCGCCTGCTGTTGACCGATGCAATTATGCAAAAGTGGTCGACAACTTTATCTGTAAATAAATAAATAAATAAATAAATAAATAAATAAATAAATATTCCATCACCAAAGCTAAGCTTCCCTGAGAGCCGCTTGATGCCGCACTCGGACAGAACCATTTCGCACCGGCAGGCCTACTCCCTCCCTGGGTGTCGCGAAATTCCGCGCTGATGACAATACGACACTGATGCTTATGATGATAATATACCTTCTCACTCCAACGGTGAACGACGAAGACGGCGGTAAAGAGTGTGTAAAGAGAACCAATGACAGTGTGTGCCGTGAAGCCTAACTTTCAAGCGACTCGCACAAGCACGTACAGGAAACTTAAATCAACAGGAAGAACACGCTGCGTTATTTGTGCTCAGAGCTGCAGATACCCCTCCCTTAAGCAAAATGTTCACGGAACCACTGCCACAGCGAGCCAGCGCGCGCCCCTGCTCGTTCCATTTAGCGTGCTAGCAGTTTGGGGCGTGATTGAGTGCGCGACAGCTCTCGCCTTCCTCCTCCCCACCTGCCTCCCTTCCGGCACCGTCTCTCTCTCGCAGCAGCCAGTGCCGCAATGAAGGCGACAAAGGCATCGCTGCTTAAAGGGACGCCCCGTCTCCCGCTACCTTTATCCCGCAACCCCCCACTTCCTCTCATGACAAGCAACCTCTCTCACACTTCGTCCAGGCTAGAGAGTTAAGCGCCCAAACGTGCCTGCGCATTAGGGAATCTCTTCATTTCGGGACATTAAGAAAAAGCTGCAGCGTCGACGGCGAGCGTCCCCTGGCGTCAAGTGCGCGAGCCTCTTTCGGGGCTCGCGACGGCAGACTGCGCACACTACCGAACGCCGCACATTTGTACGGGTAAATTTAGTAGACATGTCGTGCGGCACGTCGTCCCAGTCCAAGGGACTATAGAGGGCACGACAAGACATTTAACCTTTCGTTCTGCACACAAGACAACACACAATGTGTGGCGACATAGAAGTGCCCGAGGCTGTTAAATGTACCCGCGAATTTCGCAGCGACAGGTAAGATTATCATGTGACCCTTTCTTGAACACGACGTCTATGCTTATAGCTCAAATGAGCGAGTGTGTTCAACTTGTGTAATTTGAATATCAGTTTGATGTTACCTCTGGTAATGGGCGCCTTCTGCTCTCACCTCGGAGCTATTAGCAAGACGCCAGTCCGGTTTTCCAATAAAAAATTCGCTACAACACATTCTGGTGCGAAAAAACGTACACTCGCCAAGAATAAAACAAAAATAAAGAATAAGAAATCGAAGACGTTTCGGGCCCCCTACGGGTCCCTTGATCACAATGAAGATGCAAGCATGGGCGCGCGGCTATTTACGGGTGACGTGGCGCAGCGTTCGGGCGTATATCTCGGGAAGATTACCCCGTGTCCTGTTTATCGTGTGTCGAGTTGATTGGATGTAACATGATTCTAAAAGCAAACGGGCAGATAAGTTTTTCTTTTTTGTGATGATGGCTGCCGAGTCCCCGTCAATGATGTGTCCGGTTAGTTCGTGATGTTTCGCCAAGGCGTTCGCGGCTGTGCTCGCGGCCACGTCGCCAATCCCCGTGCTAACCAAGTCGGTGGTGATAACAGCGGTGTGGCGGCGTTCAGTCAAAAATGGTGGGGAAAGGAGAAACGACAATAAATCGAAACTTTGCGCCGGGTGTGAATAGAGTTCCCTTGAAGCTATGTTTCGCTGCAGGGCTCCTCCTGCCTGGCACGATATCAACAAGACTATAGATAGACTACCGCAAAAGTATCGCGCTTCGGATGATGATGACTGCGTGCGTGAGCAGCGCTTCGATATATCCGCCTTAATTATCGTGGTTGCCACTTAATAATTATTATTATAATGATTCATATATTTATTGTTTAGTTTTTAAGTAACCGAGGGAAATGAAGTAGCTGCGGTATTCTCCGCCTTATCTCTCCCCAACAACCGATGTAAGAGAAGAAAACTACTATAAAGCTAACCAACGCGTCCATCAACTGCAAAGTGACAATGGTAAATGGCTGCATCTGTACGGAGTGAACGAACGAACGCATAACCCTCAATAAACTAACAAACTAAAGCTTTTCTCTCTCTCTCTCTCTCTCTACCTCTTACTTCCTCGACGCCTGACGATGATTTCATTCCTTTGCAAATAGAAATTTACCCTGGAACAAGGCACCGCCAATGTGTTTTCCGCAGTGTCATTGCGTACGGAAAAAGGACCGAACGAAAAACCCAACCTTCCCCTCAGCTGCAGTAGAGTGCCCGGTCAAAAGTCGCGCCATCGGCCCGCGCATTTTCGCTACTCGCTTCGGAGGCCGTCCGGGAGATGGCGGTGGTGCATCGCGATGGGCTGGACAAGTTCTGAAGCGAGGGAAGCTTGGAGTAAAATTCATTTCGAAGAACGACCTGGCAAAATGAAGGAAAGTAAATCGGTTGCGATAGCGTTCAAATATTTGCACAGTGAAAGTACTGACTCGCAGTGGAGGAGAGGAACTAGGAAGCTTAACCACAGCGAGTACGCGACCGGTATGGTAACCAACACGACAACAGAGAACATCAAACGCAGATACAAGATAGGCTGAGACAATCACATGGGTGGCGGCAATGGAAAAGAAACCTGATTAATGTGGCGGACTGGGAATGTTGTTACATATTTGAAAAGGCGGCAGCGCAAAAGAGACACGCACGGAGACAAGGCGACAAGGACGAGCGCAGAAAGCGCTTGTCTCCATCCGTGTCGCTTTTTCGCTGCCGCCTTTTCAAAGAGAGACCTGGTATGAGTAACTACCTAAGAGGAGAAAAAAAAATGAGGAAAGAAACAATTTATGATAGCTCAAAGTGAAGCTCCTTACTTTTTCAAATGAGATCAGGATTTCTTAGAACGCGTTGTTATAAAGCGAGGTACACCAAGGAAGAAGACGCTTTTGCTTGCTGCAGCAGAGCTAAGGAAACGATGGAACATGTTTTATTAGAATGTGAAGACGTCTGCCCCGCCGTCGGTTTAGACTCTGTAGGCTTCCTTGAAGCTTTTGGGTTCGGAGAAAGCAGGGGCAAAGTAAACATGTCCGCAATAGAGATTATTAAGAGGCGATTGGAAGATTTGTGGAAGAAAAGTTGGGAAACGACAAACAACGGAGGCGTACAATATGAAAGTTCCGAATGTGGTGTTTCAAAAAGTTTGATGCTGGGAATTCTCTGTGTGTTAAAAAAAAAAGAAAGAAGATAGGTAGGACATTAGGCAAAATAAGAACAAGAGGTTGGGGTTGCAACCCGCCGCCCCGTTTTAAAGAGGACGCTCATACCGTCCGTCCATTCACCCATCAACCCATCCATCCATCCCTGCAGATGCAGGGACACTACCAATCCCTAGGAGACTGCTGTCATACTGGTCGATGATTACTAGGCGATGAGCTCTGTTAACGTGCACTCGGTTACAGTGCTCAATGCTAAATGTGCACTCGTTTATTTTGCTTCTTTTTCTTTCGCTTTCTGCTCCAGCTCTCTCTAAGCGACCACCAGTTCTACCACGCTGAAAAGCAGAAAAAGGACTTGTGGTGCCCGAAGCGTGTTTTTTACCGCCTATGCGCAACGATTCCCAGTAAGAGTTTCATTTAAATTCTGTTAATTCCGTCATAGTAATACACATCAGCGCTTGGATTTAAAGTGCACGGAATTATAGGAGTCCACTGGTCTGCAGTCGAGATAAGCAAGATATATTTAGACAATTGGTGGGGGAAAAAAAGAAGCAGGGAAGAGACCGATACGATTGGATTCGTTACAGGCATAGGTAGCGGTACAAGGTAGGTAGAAAAGCTTTGCGGAAGAGAAAAAAGATTATATAAATGCTGGAATGAAAAGCATGTAATAGCTTACCTGCGTAATTCAAGAAGGCTAAGTGACTGTTTGTCACCGTCCCGTTTCAAAGGGCATGCTAATAAATTATCATCAGCGGCATCAACTAGAGGTAGGGAAACCCGCAGACCCTTCAGATGCAATTTTCTCGTAAGCTAAGTACTTTCCTGGCACGGAAGAAGCGCTGCGAGGTTTCTGGAGTACTATTTCAACAGTCCACGTCGACTTAGTATCTCCCTTTAGTGACGCCTTAAAAAACCTCGGGCGGTCAAAATTAATTTAGAGTAGCGCGCTACGGCATGAATGAGATCGTGCTTCTCGCACGTAAGAACCCCCGAATATAATTTGTGTTTTGGAGCAAAATACCCATCTGCTGAAACAAAAAGTCACTGACCACAGGGCAGAGGTTTCGGGGACTGATGCACGGTCAGAATAAATTAAAACGCGAACAAGAAATGACTGATCATAACGCCCGTTACGCGTAACTACGCGGAAGTGCGATTTGAGCCGGTTTCCAAGCGTGCAGTAGTCCGAAGTTTACGTTTTGAGAGTACGATTGAGTTCTCTGACAAAATTCAGATGAACCTGGAAGCGGAACAATGCATTTGAGTTGTTTCGGAATTGTTCGCGTTTGAATGTGCGCTAAAATTAAGCTAGTGAAACCGCAGTAGCTTGTGATCAGCCGTCTGCGATGGTAGGTTTTATGCGACCAGACGCTTTACACAAAACGCGATAGACAAAGCTTGCGCCGTTCTTTCCTGGATTCTTAAGAGTTAGAAAAATAAAAATAATATGGTTCACAATAATGTTTCTGGTTACCTATGCGCAAAAGAAAAAAGAATACAAGAAAAAGAAGGAAAGAGAAACAAGACGCATGGTTGCGAACAGTGTCGCAGCGTGTGGAAGCTCAAGTATGCAGAAAGACCACTTACGGCAAGTTGCGCGAGCAGCTTCGCTCGCAAGGAAGAATTTGCACGCAGCCACAGATGGTGAAGATACCCGATACGCGAAATGTGCGAATCGGCTAGTGCGGCTTAACTAGCGTAACCACGGCAACGTTCGCTGACGTTATGTCGGATGGAAAGTTACGTCGAGGAGCAAAATTTATATACGTATGCGCGAGTTTTCAAAAGTTATTTTACTTTTCTCTCTTTCCTTCTTTATTTCTTGTAGATGAGCGGCAAAACCACTCTCGCGGCACTCGGACTAAACATGCATGGTTAGTAAGCAGTGTTCGCAACAGCGTGCACATACATGCACTGTGGTTAAACGCATTCTAACCGAAATTGCCTCGCCGAACTAGGGGGGTTCCTGAATAAAGTTTATTCTCTCCCTTTCGCTCTCTCTCTCTCTGTCTCTCGCCGAACTCGAGCATCTAGCCTGAAGTAGCCGCGCCGACGCAAAAGTGGGCACCAACGGCAAAAACCGATCCCGCAACACTCGGCACTAAATATGCACAGTGAGAATATCCCGCCGCGGTCTCTTTTTCCCTCGCTTCCAGAATGGAGCGCATTTTCTTGGTGCGACGCGAAAAGAAGGCAAGCGCCCCGTTGGGTAATGACGCGGAGAAAAGCAGCGGACGGCGGGACGGAAACGAGAGAGGGAGAGGGTAGGTGCCGCGCTCTTGCAGCTCAAAGTGCCGTCGCTGTCGCAACAACGCCGAGGACCGGGAAGAGAGGGGGGGGGGGGGCAATTTGCGTGAGCGGGCGCGACTGTCACGGAGTTGTGCGACGTCGTTAGGGGAATAGTGGACTCGACGCCGACTCGAGAGCGGGCGCGCAAGTGCGATAAGTTTGCCCGCCGAGGCTCTCGCCGTAGTTGCTGCCGAGGGGGGGGGGGGGGGGGGGGGAGAGAGAGAGAGAGAAACCGGAGGGGAAGAAAACGAACTTACCCCGCGAGTGGTCTGGTCGGAATATTTCGACTCGGAGAATATTCTTTTTTTTCTTATGTGCGGAACGTGTCCCCCGTAGCGAGCAGGCCAATTGTTTAGGGCACGAAATTGGAGCCCTTTTCGCTCGTGTCGTCGCATGTAGGTGTGATGGAAAATCAGTTCTGCGGAAGCCCGCAAGGCCGAGGAAGGGTTCATCAAAATGGACATTGACATCCACCGGGACTGTAGCGAAGACCTACAAAGGAAACCCCTACAGGCTTTCATAGGTGTGAAGAGGTGGATTGAACAACACGAGGTACTGCATGGCGTAGAATGTTTCCTCTCCCTCTTCCCCCGCCCCAGTGTATTCACTTGTCGCGATTACATCGGTCCTCGGCTCGTAGTTGCGATAGTATAGGACATGGCACTCGCGAAAGGTTTAAAAGCAGTCCCGTGTACTCATCTGGCTGGAGACCGGCCCCAGAAGCTGGCTTTCCCACGATAGGATTATTGCTGAGGAGAAGCCAACTTAAGTTATTCCGTTCGTTGTACATATGGGATCATTTGTGCACGCCCGTATTGAAAGAGAAAACAGCACCGGCATTCTAATGACCCTGAGATGACAACCGGTTTAGAATAAGAAACAAGTGACGAAAAGTCTCCAGAAAAACCAAATCACCACTGGTAAGACGGCGAACTGGGCAATACAGTGGAATTTTAGAATGTCCAGGATAACATACCGGAACAGAAAGGGGGGATCGTGGGGGGCGGGAAGGGGGGTTGATGGCGAATACACAAGGCAACATTTACTGCATGCTTATTACGTTCCGTTGCTGGCCATCCTTTAATTTAAATTTCAAACTGACCACGACACCACACAGACGGCCTTCACCGTGACTCGCAAAAAGCGGCGTAACTCCACTTGAAAGCTTCGCTGTGAAATGACAGTACAAGCGCAATTTCTTGCATGTTTGCTCTCCATCATCGTTCGGTAGCGCTGTGTGGCGGAAATGCATCCACACCAACTACCTCAATTCTACGTACGCCGAAGCGTCCGTTTGTTAACGGTATTAGTTATAGGGACACGTCGACGAACTCGGGAACTTGTGTGGTATCCATCCCTCTATCATGCCAGTGTCGCTCAGCCTCTCCGTCTACGCTCGCTCGCGCGCGATGTCCTCTCCTCCTCTCTCCACCCCTCGCATCCTTCCGGAACCTGGGCGACCCGGTCTCGCGTCGTTCCTCGCGCTCTTTCAACAACGTTCTCCCTCGTATTCACAGCCTGCCCGCGCTGAACCCAAGTAAGCGGCTCGGGGAGCGGTATCGCACGGTGGTGGCCGCAGGGTTTGACGACCTTGAAACGATGACTTCTTCGTGACCGCCGCTTCGGCTGTGCCTGACGCGCGGCGCGAAAGCGAGCGAGTTTCGAGCGCCGAAAACGGGGCACACCAGGGGGGCAGCAGCGGCGATGCCACGAGGCGCTCGCCGCGAAGAAAGCCGGCGCCGAAACAGGAGGGCCGCGTTCCGTGCTCGTGATGCGTCCGCAAAGCGAAGGAGTAAACAAAAATCAAAACAAAACAAGCAAGAAAGGAAAGTGGGGATGAGAAAAGAATACGACGCTGTAAACGCGCATTCGGCGCACGCTCGGAGGACCATTTCGGGAGAACGACCTGTTCCGGACGTTGACGCCGGCTCTAATGGCGCCTGCGCGCCTCCCCCGCGCCGCGCGCGTCCGTCCGAAAAGTGTCCGTGTCCTCCTGGAACAACGCGGACACGGGACGGTGCCTCTATGCAGCGGCATTCGCAACAGCCGCGGCCTTTACCGGACATCTGCGCGACCGTCACCACGCACCATTCACGTGGGAAAGATGGCGCAAGCCCCGACTGCGCTAAGCAAGGCGCGCGTTTCCGCTGCCATACACGCGAGACGAGCTGGTTCTTGGACAGCGACGCGCAGGAGTTTCGGACAACTCCCTTCCCGAGCATCTCGGGTTTAGCGCATGTAGCCGACAGACAGGCAGCGTCAAACACGACATCCGCCGTTGAGCTCCTCTGGGTTTGCATTCACAGAAAGCTATCAAGCTAGATTTCTTTTTAAGAACGAATTCCAGTCAATGCTGATGCCGGACATGGCGAGGCAGAAAGTTGGGTGAGCTGGTTCAGATTCATGGTGGAAAAAGCGCAACCTTAACGCACACAAGCAAAAGAAGACTCTTCCTTGTCTTCGCTTCTGTGCATAAAATGCGTTATAGGATTGCGCTTTTTTTCCGCCGGACATGGCATTACCGAAGGCGGCCAGCCAATGGAACTTACACGAACTAAAATCTTTGTGAATTCGGCTGTTCATTCAGGCGCATGAACAGGTGTTCCTTACAACAGCGGCAAATACGTGAGGAAATCTCGCGCCTTCTAGCAGGCGCTTATATCGTTGCAACGCCAAACAACGACTTATTCTTGGCTGCCCTTCGTTAATAGCGTTTCGTTTCTGTATTTATTTCTTCTATCTTTTTTGCTTTCTCTGTGCTGTGTGCTCTGCGAAACTAGCGCCAGTCATCTGCTATACGCGACGACACGTACTTCACAAGCGATATTTGCAGTATCACATCATGCGTACGCCGCAATCAAGTGTACGCCGCAATCAGGGACAGAACATTGCTGTCTGCAGCCGGAACTTGCAAGGACAAGTCCTTAACCCGAGTGCCGAATTCTGAGGGCCAAAAAGAAAATACAGGGTTTTACGTACCAAACCACGATCTGATTATGAGACACGCCGTAGCGGAGGACTCCGGAACAATATGGACCACTTGGGGTTCTTTAACGCGCACCTAAACCTAAGCACACGGCTGCTTTCGCCCCCATCGAAATGCGGCCGCCGTGGACGGGATTCGATCCCGCAACCTTGTGCTCAACAGCCCAATACCATAGCCACTGAGCAACCGCGGCGGGTACTTCTGAACGCAAGTGGGAAGTCAACCTAAATTTACGCGTATCGCCTCCTCTCCCTTTTGGAGGCTATCGCATCCGAGTAGGCCGCAAATGGCGCAATACCTCGTCCAATGTAAAATATAACGACGATGCGCGTCAAAGAGCAGAAACATAATCAGCACGACAGTGGTCGTGAGTTATTGAGAGAAAAAGAAATTTAAGAAATGGGAATTTGCACGGAAACTCCCGGAGGAGCTGAGACACCTGACTCCTGGCGGGCCTTGTGGCGAATTACAGCTGATGTTGAAGTTCTGAATTTTTTGAAGCGTGGAGTTCACCCTCGCCTGTTCCCTATGTCGGAGCCAAAGCTTTTTGCGCCAAGGTTTACACGGTCAACGCGACAGACCGACTGCAGGCCAACAGTCAGTTCTTCTGAAGCACGGCGCTACGGTGATAAGCATGGACGACTTCTAGGCAGCGTCCACTGCACTCATTTCAGCACGCACAAAGCCTGGCCTATATACCACGTCGTTTGGTGCTGGCATAGCGCGAGTTGGACCGGTGTCGAACTTTGCGCCCGTGAATACCGAAGAACGTTCACAGAAGGAACTCTCTGCCGCAAGCACCGGGAAAACAGCACGAGCGATGCTTTATTTACGATAATGAAACAACAGCGATTAAAGTTCGCCATCGCGCGTTTCGCCAAGTCTAGCCACTGCGAAGCATGACTTTTTTTTTTTCTGGCATGGTGGCTGAAGTTGCAGGCGGCGGTGCGCATCGTCACAAGACGTACTTGTTCGTATTTCATCGTCCGTCCCAAGTGGAATGAACGAGCTTTCGACGACACTGATACAGATCGAGTCAGGACAACATGGAATTACGATTCCTCGCTCCCAACCTGTAGGTACGTATAACAGCGAGTGCGCGCGAACTTATATGCACAATGTAACTAAAGTACGTCGGGGCTATTGTATTATAGTTGCTTAGTAAACGCACGTGAGAGGCTCATTTTATGGCAGATGGGAGTTGCCACAGGTCAACTTTCGGCCGAGTGAAGTCACCTGCTGCCGAAGACCGCTACGAAGTGTCTGGTGGAATTCACCAGGATACAATGGTCAAATCGCAGTTCAGAGCCAAAAACTAGCCGAGAGCTAGTTTCCTAAAATGAATCCCGCTGTTCAACGCGATTTCAGACTCAGGGCTCCCGTACTAGTTGCAAACGCAAGGAGTGATGGCGTGAAGAGCAGAAAACAAGCAAGTATATAGAGGAAAGAAAAAAAAAATAAAGCATCGGAAACCAGCCGCCACGCGGTTAGCCGCCCGCTCACGTACCGCCTAAGCCACGAACTTCACGTACACGTCGGCCTTCCTCTCTCGGGAGGCCATTCGTCAAAGCCGGGATGGGCTCGCATGACAAAACAAATGCGTCATCATCAGCGTCGTTTGTCACCTCGGTTCGTTCGCCCCCACTTCGAGTTGGCTCTTCCTCTCCCGAGTCGTCCACAACTTCTCGCCGCCGTTGTTTTGGCTCGAAAACCAGTTTGGACAACTCCCTCCTCGGAGACGAAACTCACAACGCCCCCGGCACCGGCGTGTCCCTCGTAGCCGCAGACCTCTGCCACGCAACAGTGAACAGCTGGTACGAGTCTGTCGGTTTTCCTAACCCGCTTTTTCTTTTCTCTCTTCTCTCTCTAGTTGTTCATTTTTACGCTGTTTCTTCGTTCCGCTTCGAGCGAAAACAACACGTAGTTTGTTACGCCCTATTGTTTGGCCTACGCCTTTCTTTCTTTCTTCTCGTTGCCGCAAGCGTTCAAGCAGCAGCGGCGCCTCAAGCTCCGCGTCGCCGTCGGACTCCGAGACGCGCCCGAGCACCGGTCCGCCGGCACCGGTTTGGCGTCCAGTCCCGCAAGGAGGGCAAACATTTCTTCAATGCGACCCTAATGACGCGTGGGTCCCCGGGCGCAACAAAAAGAGCACTCGGACACGCTTGTCGTGCACGCTTGTCGTAACCTCCTCTCTCTCTCTCTTCCTGTCACTGCAATTCTGCCTGGCGCCTTCACCTTCCCTCCCTCTCTCCCTCAACGTCCCACTGCTTCGCATTGTCATTGCCAAGCACGCGCGGTAGCGGCGGCAATTCCCGCCTCCGCCGACGCCAATGCCGACATGTTTTTTGCCGTTCTCAATGAGGTTTGTGCTTTTCTCGGCGGCTGGTGCGAGAGGCGTAGCGGTCTTCTTCCTACGCGCATAGACTAGCTGATTCACTTTCCTGTCGTCGTCTTGTACACTCGTCGGGGGACGGAAAAAGGTGGTGTAGCGGAAGCTCCGGCTTTTTTCCTCCGCCGCATCTCCGTACGCGTCTAACCGACACAAATGCGTGATTTCGAGCTTGTCAGTGAAAAAAAAAAAAAAGATAATTTGGGGGGATTGCACTAAAACGACGATTTGATTATGATACAAGCCGTAGTTTGCGGCTCCTGATTAAATTTGACCACCTGGGTGTCTTTCACATGCACCTAAATATAAGCGCACGAGTGTTGTTTTTTTCTTCCTTTATTTCCTTTTTTTTTTCATTTCGCCCGCATCGAAATGGGGCCGCCGCGGCCAGGATAAGCTTGTTGATTCCATGCCAACATTCCAAGAAGAGCGCGCATGACAGAACGACGGCAGAAATTAAGGCTGACGATAGCATCGATAGCTACGCTTATGTTATCCCGACAAAATCGGGTCGAGTCGGCATGTAAGGACGAAAACCAGTCGTTAACCGATGCAAACGTTAGCGGGTTAGGCCCAGTTCAGACGACTCGACTGCAGTGGGCAGTTTAACTAGTCCAACTCCCTTGCCAAGACGCACGTAAAACACGGTCGAGTCAGAAGTCGAGCTGGCCCGCTCGACTTCTGACTCGACCCGCTGACGACCAATTCACGTAAATGAAGCTTATGTCGCCCACCTTAAAGAGACAGGCCACTAAAATGCCTTTAAACTGGAAAATGATCCTGTAATAACTGCATTCTCATTTCTTATGGCGTAATAAAGATTGCGGTTTCGTGTTGGAACCTCTGCGGCGATACTCCAGTATGACGTCACAAATTTTCATAGTCTTTTCTCCTATTTGAGTAGTTTGGGGGCTGGAAAAGTTCTGGAAACTCGCTCCGTCGAGTTTGATGTTATTTTATAACGCAATCAGCATTACTCCCTTCACCGATAAACTGCTAACTAGATCCACGCATATATTGGCAAAATCCATGACGTCACCGCAACCTTGAGCCGGAACTTCAGTGTCACCATGATATATCTCCTTCGTCTGCCTTTTTGTTTTTTGCCCCCTTTATTTCTTGTTCATTTTCTAGTTTTGTCAATCCTCCTTCTATCGTAAGAGCGGTCGTTTTGCTATTAGACGAGAGTAGTTGACTGACACAGATTAATCTAATATTACCCTGCAAAATTCTCCTTCTTTAAGACATAACAAGGCGCTTGCTCTCTCACTCACGTGGACATTGGGTTTCTTCATCGTCCGATAGAAAAACGAAGTACAGAAAAGAAAAGGCCCACCAATCTCACGCATCCATGTGACACACCGTTTGACGAGACGCGGGTGGCAGTCGCAGTTTCGAGCGGCGAACACCCCATGCTGCGTTTAAATATTTATCGTCTCGTCGTTGGCACCGGGGAAGTTTCTTCAATCTTTCTCGCTCACTTAAGCTGCGACTTTTCTTACTCTGAAACTGTGCAAACAAGGCTGCCGTTACGCTGCTCTAAGCGGGCGAGTAGTTCCTTCTTTGGTTTGAAAAAGAAAGAAAGAAAGAAAGAAAGAAAGAAAGAAAGAAAGAAAGAAAGCGGTTGCATCAGGCTCTTTCGAAACGTGATTTCGCTAACACGGTTGCGGCACACGGCGTTCCAGAAAAATTGATGCCCCCAGTGAGGCCTGACACAACTCCAATTAAAACAAAAAAGAGAGAGAAAAAAAGAAAGAGGCGGTGGCGCCGGCGAGGAGGAGACGGTGGTTTCCAAATTCAGTTCTTCGTTGTTATTGGGACGTATAACGCAAAAGCAGAAATATTTAGTTTTACACCGACGACTAGGAAAGTTGTAGGCCACGCTTGATTTCCAGATTTAAGTACATCTAAAACGCAGGAACGCACTCGCGGTACATATATGAATAATTTTGGCGTAATTTGGAGAGAACACTAAACTCTACCGCCTGCTGGAAGCACAACGTTCTTTTAGGGACTTAGTTTCTACAAAGCTTCCCTAAAATAGGTAAATTTTTAAAAAGTAACGAAAGTTGAAGCACTAAATTTACCGCTCCGTCAGTCTGCACCAGAAATGAACATCGCAACGCTGTAAACTGCATATGCTAAAGCACCGGTAGCGGAAAATTAGGGTGAATACGTTCCCAGATTACGAGAAGCAATTCAAGTCACAACGTGTTGTTAAGCAAGGCTGAGATTTATAAATTACTGCTATAACCTGGACAGTTGTATTATACGTCGATATTGTCCGCTTTCAGATGTACCAATAACTGCACTTCTAATAATTGTTCTACCCCTGCTTTTTTTTTTTTGCTGAGTTACAGAATTCCAGACATAACGCTTCATTACCTTTATTTAAACTTCTGACATTTTTTTTAAAGGGGCACCGTCTAAGTTGAATATATCCTCACTAAAATCAGTCGACTTTAACATCTTCTTTCTTTTATTTTCTTTTTTCTTTCAAGTGACAACAGTCGAATGAAAATCGATGCCGTGAATGCACAGCCACAAAATCTCTCCATCCCGATTAACTTTGATAGCAGGAGAAGCAACTGAACTTCAACCACGTTTCAGTCCGCGTCGTTCCCCGTCATTTACCGGAAGGCGATCCAGCAGGACGGATTTCGGCGAACGCACTCGGCAGCAGTTAATTCTAGAGAAAATCCGCGGGAACACACTGCGGGCTTATGCTTGACATATTCCGCGGATACACCCGCACCTTGGACGGAGTAAGCTGACGCGTGTAGCTTCACGCGGTGTCAGAAGGCGGTGTTAGGCCATTCAACGACCACGTCAAAACGGCTTCTCCTTCGGCATTGTCGACAGGAGAGGCACAGGTGATTCTTTTAAAATGTTTAGCTTCCAGTGGGTACACGGAGACGTAGGTCGAAAGACCTCATAGGCGTAGGATACACGTCGCGGGAGCGTCTCGAAAACGTGCGGCACACGTCGGTGGAAACACCGGATGCGCACTAGCTTACGTCCGGCGTCCAATTACGGCCCGCGACTCTCTAACACTCCCGTTCGCCACCACGTCCGAACACACTCCGGTCACGTCGAGCGGATTGTGTCACCGAGGAGATTCGGAGGATTCTGCGGACAAAGCGTCCGGGCTTTACGAGATTACGCGCAACGCCGCCGCCGGCAGCGCCCTCTGGCCGAAAGGCGCGCGACGCTGACAAACTGCGGTTTCTCTCTCTCGTTTCGCCATTCGGACTTGCCACTTTCCTTTTGTGGTATCAACTACAGACCATTGTGTCAGCGAATAACTACAACAACGCCCCCCTCCCCCCCTCCCCCCCTCCCCCGCCTCGGTTCTAGGCTCTTCGGTATTCATTTTAGCCGCCCAATCGGGCCTATATGACAAGACACCTGCGGAGACGAATCGCTATGACGAAGTGCTGTTGACGTTCGGTGTTCATTAGCGCACCATTTACAGAACAGCGCCGTGCAATAAACGACCAAAAAAAACAGCAATGACGCCATCTTTCGGCACGAAAAATATGGTGAAAACGCGGAGGGGACAAATAGGGGCTATAGAAAGTTCAGCGCTTGGGAAGACGGTTTGCGCACCTCGTCAAGCCGCCTGACAAATGAAGCGCGATAGGCACCCTTACGATGCTGTTGTCAAGGTGAACGACTATCAGCTGTTTTATCTTTGTTGTTGAAAGGCGACTACGACGCGCTTTATCTCCGAATCTTAAGAGCGCTACAACGGGACCGAAAGAAATGGATACTACATACTGTACCGCCTTTCTCAGCTAACGTTAGCCAATAATAATAATAATAATAATAAATACGCCGTGCAAGATACGAATACAAGACCTACGGTGTTCAGTCATCGTGAGACACCGTAGGTCTTCAAATCATATCTTAAATGCCCCATGTTTTCTTAAATCATTTTATTCTTCTTTGAACGGCAATGCTAACGTCAGCCGAGACAGGCTATATAACACTCTAGTAGAGCAGCAGTGCTAGTACATGCATTTACATTTGCCAGTCAAAATAATTATCTTCCAAGTTTTGGTGCTAAACATTGGAAGAAAGCAATCCTATACTCAGCCATGACATTTTAGAATAAATTACCACTTCACATCGAACCTGCCACATGCGTCTGGCAAGTATAAAACCGTTGCTAAACACACGTCTCATAATTGGTCTTATAAATTTCAACACTTTACTGTTTCTGAAACTTTCTTCAATTCTTCTTCGCGCGCCTAACGGGACTCTAATAATCTTCTAAGAGACTTTCTAACATGAGGCGCCATTATATAGTGATTCACTCAGGGACCTCTTTCCGTGTATTTGTTATCATGCACCACGTATTCGAAACCAATAAAGTGGCCGTCTGCTACCGGAAATGTGCCGTGCGTGAACGCTAACTAGCAGACGACGGCGCGAATAATAGCCGAATACGACAGCCGGTGCTTTTTTACGCACCGCTTCCGGCGGGCATTTATTGTAGCAGTTCCTCGCAGTGGTCACAGAAGCTCTCGCTAGGCAAGTGGCGACTAATGAACGCGCCAGACACTACGGCCAAGATCGACTGCTCTATACGCCGGCGCGCAGGCTGCGCTAGCGGTGACGTCATCACGAAACAGCGCCAGCCATCAGATAAACGGCTTCCACCGGAAATTAACCTACTGGAGCGTTCGGCGCAGATAGCGGGCGCTCTCTCGCGACCTGGTCGTGTCGGGGTGCGAAGATTTAGAGGCGAATTACACGCCGGGCCGAAAGTATCGAGGAAGAACATCCGAGTATACTCCGTTCGAGCTTTACATTCAATGAAGGCAAACAGTGCGGGCTATGGCGTTGGCTGAACGTTCGTTCCGGTAGCACTCAACGATGCACGCCGAAGTGTAAAGATGCAATGGCAGCATTGTGCTGGCAGTGCAAAGGACAGCCGCCTCTCTTAGCGCATGGCCTCCGAAATTCCTACAGCGGGCGGCGATGGTGCCGGAGGTCACGCTGAAAATTTGCAGGGAAGGCTACGTCAGGACTGATAAGCGTGTTATGATTGGCGAAAGCGAAACTACAGCACTCTTAAAAATGAACTTAGTAATACCTAGTAAATGCATGCGATTTCTAGATTGCTATGTACTTTACTGCCTTCTTGCAAGTTCTGTACTAGCCAGGGGCTATAGTAAAGCCAGAAGGTGATGTTTTTACTAGCCAGAAAGGCTTGTTGGTAGTCTTTACAAGGCCACTATATGCCGCCTGTCCCACGTGCACGTAACTTGAGGCGCGAGTAGCCGCTCGCGGCACTTCGCGCGTGTTTGTATATATACTCCTCTCATGCTTGGAAAAACACTTTTATGTACCACGTATTGGGCAATACAAATTGAGCAATCGCCGATGGATTAACCCTCCTAAAAGAACAACAAAAGTGGGCTGTTAATTAATGCTTACGCGAGAGCACGTCTCTCGACGGGCCAAACAGGGCGGCTTGCGCCTTTATGAACAGCAACAGACAACACAATGGAGGGAATATGAGTGCAAAAAAAAAAAGTTCACTACGGAGCGGCATCGTAACGTGAAACGCGAAGCTGCACCGGGCACACCGAGAGAGTGTCGATCGCTGCAGCTGGGCGCGCCTTTACACTGAAAGAGGAAACGATATTACGCGGGCCCCGCAAACTGTGGGAAGAACCCTTGTCACGCGAAGGCTTTTTGCGGGTTTATACCAGGATATCTAGCATCGTTTGGGGTTCCGCAACCGGATGGGGCAAAATTGTCCTCCTAAGGCGATCAAGGGCGCGCGTGTGTGAAGCGAGCGTGTGTGTGACGACAACGCCAAGACGACGGCACGACAATGACGGTAGCACGACGAGCGATTCAATGTGGAGGAGGAAAGAAACGCTTGTTACGTTTCGCCTACAACGCGCGGTAATGCCGGCGCGGATGCAACGGACGCCGGGGCTTTGTTCAAAGCGGCGGACATTTTGGCCCGTCCGACGCCGCCGCGACGCCTACCCGCCAAGCGTGTCCAGGCGTGTTTCAGTGCCACGTGTCTTCGTGTGTGCGTGTGTGTGTGTGTGCCCTCGCTTGTCAAAGCGCGGCAGCCGGGGAGCGGAGTTCCCCGAATGAGGAGCCTGGAGGTCTATCGGCTCAACAGTTCGCGCCGTCGTGTGGGCGGTTGGCGATGCGTCACTACACTCGGTTCAGCAGGTCTCTCGGCTCAACCGCTCGCGCCGTCGTGGGCTCCTGCTGCGCCGTCCCGTGACCTTCATCCCGTGACCTTCCCTCCTTCCCTTTTGGACCGCGACGCCGAGGGTATAAGAGCAGCTGCCCCGGACGCCAGAGGAGAGGCTCCGATTTGTACTGTTGAGTTACGTGCTCTCCCGTCTCTCCACTTCGGTCGACCTGACCGGCCGCTCTTTTGCTATGTTAGAATAAACAAGTTGTTCTGTTACCAGTCTTCTCATGCTTTGCCGGGCTTCGGATGCTTCCAGTGCCCCAGGCCGCCAGGCCAACGCTACCCTTGGGGCTTGCGACCCATTGGCAATAACGGGCGTCAGCACCGAGACCCCAACAACTCGTGCCAGCGGTACGATTCCAACATCTGGTGGCAGCGGTGGGATCGCGACAACGGAGGCCAGCAGCGAAGAGATGCGGTTGACTGTATGCTGAGCAGCACAACGACCATCCGGGAGCAGTGCAACGAGCCCTGTGTGATGACTGGTTGCCTGCAGCGGAACGACTGCGCTGAAGTCTTGGCTGCGAGGTTTGGTGAGTGCGGGACTTTCTTCTGAGTTTTGCCAGGCTTTTGTTAGTGTTAGAAACAGAGCTGGTAATTGTGGTTGTCGTTGCTACCGGGTTAGTTTGCGGCAAGACAATAGTAGGCAGTAGAGAAAGCAGCATTCAGAGCAGCCATGGATTTGAAGTCGTTGCGCAAACCGAAATTGTTGGAGCTTGCGAGAGAGTTGGGTCTGGATGTCTCAGACAAACTCAGAAAACCAGAACTGCTAAGGGCTATTCTTGAGTTAGAAGCTGAGGATGACGAGCTGTCGGAATGCCTTGAGACCATTGAGGAGAGGGAGACGGCAAAAAGACAGGAGCGTGAACTTAAAGAACAGAAAGAGAAAGATGAGCGTGAACGAAAAGAACAGAAAGAGAAACAGGAGCGCGAACTTAAAGAACAAAAAGAGAAAGAAAAAGAAGAGCGCGACCGTCAACACGCGTTGGAAATGAAGCGTCTCGAGTTAGAGATGGAACGCGCTCGTAATGGAAGTCAGGCACACGGTGCAGGAGAACGAGTATTGTTCAAAATGACTGACCTGATGCGGCCGTTTAAGCTTGGAGAGGACATTGGTTTGTTCCTGGTTAACTTTGAGCGAACGTGCGAGAAGCAGGGGTTCTCTCGGGAAACGTGGCCACAGCGCTTGCTCACTTTGCTACCCGGCGAGGCGGCCGACGTAGTCGCTCGCTTGAATAGAGAGGAGGCAGAGGATTTCGACAAAGTGAAATCGAGTCTGCTAAAAAAAGTACCGGCTGTCAGCGGAGGCGTTCCGTCGGAAGTTTCGGGAAAATGAGAAAGGCAGAAGTGAGTCATATACAGAGTTTGCGTACAGGCTTATGTCAAACATGCAGGAGTGGCTCAAAGAAGAGAAAGCGTTTGGTGACCACGAGAAAGTTCTGCAGTGTTTCGGGCTAGAACAGTTTTATAGTCGGTTACCTGAGAACGTGCGGTACTGGGTCTTGGATAGGCCAGACGTCAGTACGGTGGCTAGAGCCGCTGAGCTAGCCGAGGAGTTTGTGACGCGTCGGGCTCGCGGAGCTAAGGACGGTCAAAAGGGTGAATTTGGCTCCAAGTTTGAGAGGCCGAAGTTCACACCCATGAGAGCAAAGGGGGATACACGTAGTGCGGATGCGAGTGAAAGCAGTCCGACCGAACGTAAGGAGACGGCGGCAGCCGAAGCCGAACGCAGAAAGCGGTTCGAGGCGAGGCAAGCGCGCCTGTGTTATACGTGCCAGAAGCCGGGTCACTTTTCGGCGCAGTGCCCAGAAACAAAACCAAAAGTCGTGTTTTTTTCATTAGGCAGCACTGACGAGAACATGAAGCTTCTCGAGCCTTACATGCGAGACCTCCTCGTGAACGGGAAAGAGTGCCGAGTGCTTCGCGATACCGCAGCTACGATGGATGTCGTTCACCCCTCTTACGTAGAACCCGATATGTTCACGGGCGAGTGCGCATGGATCAAGCAAGCAGTGGAAGCTCATAGCGTGTGTCTGCCGGTAGCAAAAGTGCTTATTGAAGGACCTTTCGGAGCACTTGAGACGGAGGCCGCAGTGTCATCTATGCTGCCCCCCCAGTACCCGTACCTATTTTCGAACAGGTCCGATCACCTCCTGCGCGAGAAGGGGCTTTTGTTTGGTGAGGCTAGCGTTCAGGCCTTAACCAGATCGAAGGTTCGGGAGCTCGCTGCAAAGGCGGTAGTTGCGGGGCCGACGTTGTTGAACGATGAGAAAGGGTCAGAGGCGCAGCAAGCTAGTATTCAGAGCACGCCCGAACGGGATAAAATTGAGCCTGTAGCGTTAAAGGCACCAGATACTGGAGAGGAAATTCCCGATGCGGGATAGTTAGAGGAGCTTCCGGTCGAGCTTCCGGGACTAGGCTCAGTGACGAACAGGAAAGACACCGATCAAGTCATTAGTGACTTAATAAGTAAAGCATCGCTGTCGCCTGAGCAGAAAACAGAACTACACCAGCTCTTACAAGAGTTTCAAGGTCTGTTCTCTGAGAGGCCTGGTAGGACTTCTGTCCTTACTCATGACATAGAACTTACCTCCCCAGAGCCAGTACGATCCAAGGCGTACCGGGTGTCACCCCGCCAGAGCGATATTATGGAGGCTGAGGTAAAGAAAATGCTACAGCTCGGTGTTATTGAAGCGGGTGAGAGTGATTATACCTCCTCTTTGATTTTAGTTGAGGTACCGGGCAAGGAACCTCGTCCTTGCGTCGACTACCGCAGGCTTAATTCCATCACTAAGGATCAAATTTATCCGATCCCTAACATCGAGGAGCGCCTTGAGAGAGTGAGTAGCGCTCAGTTTATTTCCACCCTAGATCTTGTCAGGGGTTATTGGCAGGTTCCACTTACAGAAGAGGCTAGTAGGTATGCGGCGTTCATTTCACCAATGGGGACATTCCGTCCTAAAGTTTTGAGTTTTGGTTTGAAGAACGCGCCATACTGCTTTTCAAGCCTCATGGATAAAGTGTTGCGGGGACAGCAAGAATTCGCTTTACCGTATCTAGACGACGTAGCGATATTCTCCGCATCCTGGCCTGAGCATATGGCGCACTTGCGGGCAGTGCTAACCCACCTGCGCGATGCGGGCTTGACAGTCAAGGCTCCCAAGTGCCAGTTAGCACAGGCAGAGGTTGTCTACCTCGGACACGTGATTGGTCGGGGTCGACGCCGCCCCTCTGAAATAAAGGTGGCCGCTGTGCGAGACTTCCCGCAACCGCGCACGAAGACCGATATTCGGTCGTTCTTAGGTGTCGCCGGCTACTATCAGAGGTACATCCCCAGGTACTCTGATATCGCGGCTCCCTTGACGGATGCTCTAAGAAAGACAGAGCCGCAAACAGTCGTCTGGGATGAGACGAAGGAAAGAGCTTTTAGCGCCCTAAAGAGCGCCCTAACAAGCCAACCTGTGCTACGATCGCCCGACTACACAAAAGGGTTCGTTGTTCAGTGTGATGCTAGTGAGCGAGGCATGGGCGTTGTACTGTGCCAACGGGAAAATGGAGAAGTAGAACACCCCGTCCTGTATGCTAGTCGTAAGCTGACCAGTCGTGAGCAGGCGTATAGCGCCACCGAGAAAGAGTGTGCGTGTATCGTGTGGGCCGTTCAGAAATTGTCATGTTACCTAGCTGGCTCGAGGTTTATCATTGAAACAGATCACTGCCCTCTCCAATGGCTGCAGACCATCTCTCCCAAAAATGGCCGCCTCCTGCGCTGGAGCCTCGCTTTGCAACAATATTCCTTTGAGGTGCGTTACAAAAAGGGGAGTCTCAACGGTAACGCCGATGGCTTAAGTCGAAGCCCCTAACGTGGGAATCAGCCTCAAAATTGCTTGTTACTGATGTTTTTCTTCCTGAGGCAGGATTTTTTTTAACTTATTGCTTTTGTGTAGTGTTTCAAAGTGATGATGTGCTTTTTAGTGCAATTTTTCCGATTTGTGGACGCGTTCTGAGTGCTGCTAAACTACTGTAAGGAACTAGGCAGCAGTATAAAAGGGGAAAGAGCCTGGCAGGGCTTAGTGAGGGTTGTGCCGTGCTTGCTGACTGAGCGGTTGCCTTTTGGCGTGGTTCTAACGCTTGCCGGAAACGAGAACAAAAATGTCAACTCTCCCGAAGTCACTTTGCAGTGTCCTGTGTGCACCTGAACGTGAGAACGAGGCCTTCTCTGTGCGCTGCGCTCAAGAAACGCCCAAGGACGCCGAACTTCGGTTATGAGCATCATCGAGCGACATCCCTCCGGACAGCGGATGCAGTCCCCTGACCATCGGGATCTCCTTCCCCCGGCGGGGCGGTCTGTTACGTTTCGCCTACAACGCGCGGTAATGCCGGCGCGGATGCAACGGACGCCGGGGCTTTGTTCAAAGCGGCGGACATTTTGGCCCGTCCGACGCCGCCGCGACGCCTACCCGCCAAGCGTGTCCAGGCGTGTTTCAGTGCCACGTGTCTTCGTGTGTGCGTGTGTGTGTGTGTGCCCTCGCTTGTCAAAGCGCGGCAGCCGGGGAGCGGAGTTCCCCGAATGAGGAGCCTGGAGGTCTCTCGGCTCAACAGTTCGCGCCGTCGTGTGGGCGGTTGGCGATGCGTCACTACACTCGGTTCAGCAGGTCTCTCGGCTCAACCGCTCGCGCCGTCGTGGGCTCCTGCTGCGCCGTCCCGTGACCTTCATCCCGTGACCTTCCCTCCTTCCCTTTTGGACCGCGACGCCGAGGGTATAAGAGCAGCTGCCCCGGACGCCAGAGGAGAGGCTCCGATTTGTACTGTTGAGTTACGTGCTCTCCCGTCTCTCCACTTCGGTCGACCTGACCGGCCGCTCTTTTGCTATGTTAGAATAAACAAGTTGTTCTGTTACCAGTCTTCTCATGCTTTGCCGGGACCTTCGGATGCTTCCAGTGCCCCAGGCCGCCAGGCCAACGCTACCCTTGGGGCTTGCGACCCATTGGCAATAACGGGCGTCAGCACCGAGACCCCAACAACTCGTGCCAGCGGTACGATTCCAACACGCTACAACCTGTTCCGTTACGAGCTGGGCCGATCCCCAAGGCGGTGCGGTGTCACAGCGCCTCAATGCGGTAGAGCTGCCCCCGAGGGAACGATGCAGACAGCTGATGCGTCGTCGCTTTCTATAAGGAACTTGTTGCTGTGTAACTTGATTATACGGACCAATCGTCTTAAAGCGCTGCGAGAGAAGCACGCGCACGCGTTATTCTAATAGGCAGACAATCGGGCATTGGCGCTCTGGCGGAGCCCGGTTGAAATCCGCCATCGGTCGCGTAACGTTTTAGGAAGAGCAAAAACGACGATAGACAGGAATAGAGCGACCGCGAAGGTGCCTGGCATGAAACAAAGAGCGATACCCACTAAAACAACGACGTATAGACCCTCGGAAAGCGGCAACTCGCGAGAAATCCACGACACCCCCTTGGAACGTACGAAGATACAAAGACAAGATTAAGGAGCCTTCGCGGGAGATAGACAAGGCCAATCGGAGCTCGTTTAACTAATTAAGTGTGACAGCTCGTGCCAAGGTCCAAACGGCGAAGGGAGACATCTGCCCGCGGCAGGAATAGAGCAAAAACAAGAAGAAGGTATAGTGTATTTAAGAGTTGACAGTTTTCGAATGAATCATTTTTTTTTTCAACTGGCAGCCTCCGCTCAGAACCTTAAGTGGATTAAGAGTAGAGTGAGTGAGCAGCTTACCTACCAGGTCGTGAGTGCTCGCCGGGTGCGCGAGGAAAAGAAGGCAACAACTTTCGTATGCTTTTTCTTTTCCTTCCGCTTTCTTCTTTTCATTTTTTCTTGTCAAAGACGCGGTGTGGTGCTGTAAGAATTCGGAGGACCGCGCACGGAAAACAAACGAAGAAAACGCCGCACTGAGGGCGATGATTGGCGTTTCGAAACGCGTATGTATCGCCGTGATACTGCTTTATTACAAGGCAAATAGAGGCCTGTCAGCGTCCTCAATAGGTTTTGCGTGCACATTGATAACACGTAGGCATACGGAGTTTCTCGCCGAACTGGCTCGCTCCACCAGAGTACTATTTCTTTCCTCCTTTTTTTTTCGGAAGGCAAAAAAGAAAGCAGAAACGCCCCTTGCAGTGCCTTAAATTGGATCAAGAGGCTCGGCACATGAAGTTTTCGTTCAAAGCATGCAATTCACACACACACAAAAAAAAACCAAGTTTCTTTACGACTTCCGTCACACACTGCACCGTGAAAATAAGGCGAACAATCCGTCAGTCGTGCGTAGAAATATTCACTGCGCCTTTCGATAGTATGGCTTCTAATAAATTTTGTTTTTTATCAAAACAAATTCTCTCTCTCCTTTTTCCTTTCCCCGGTTCGCGGTACTTGCGCAACCACAACAGGTCATACATTTAGTGCCTGCGGGCCACAGCCACCCGCGACCATGGGATCCGACAGGCTTGATCGGTGCGCGTTCACAAGTTTAGTGATTTCATCCGCCAATATATCGACACTCGGGCTCGTGGCAGTTCTGACAGTCTCTATACGCTCTCCCTCGCTAGGTAAGTGGCTGTACCTGAAAGGCTAGGCCCGCCTGCAGCTACAGCAGCAGTTCTACTCCGACAGTTCTACCTTCTCAGTCCACTGATAGCCGCGTTATCAGCCATATCAGCGAGAGGTAGGAGTGTGCGCTGAGGACGCCTTAGGACCTTGTTTCAACTAATCATTTAAACATTATCTGTTTCATAATCAACTCAGGTGCATTTTCTTATCAACCCGGGCATGGTTTCAAGATAGCCATTCGAGGCATTTTTTTTTCTTGGGTGAAAAAAATTCCGTCCCAGTTTCAACTGCACACTTCCAGGTAGCAAAGCGATACCTTAATGCGAAACTAACAGAACAACACGGTCTTAGGAGCGATTTCGAATAAAATAGGGTGTACTATGTGTCATATTTTAACTTTTTATGTGTGCCAGAGAAGTGAACCCTGCAGCTGTCACGTCTCAGCTGTAGTCGATAGTTGAGCGGAACACTGGGATCGTCACGATGGAGCATAATGCTGAAATTGCTGCCACTAATAATAATAATAATAATAATAATAATAATAATAATAATAATAATAATAATAATAATAATAATAATACAGGAAATCACGCACATTTGGAATTTGTAGAGATCACTCGCTCACGATCAACCAGTAATTAGAGAATACGCTTACTTACGAATGAGCAATCTTGTCGAGGTTCATAGCATACAAATCGGTTAAGCTGCAGGGTGTTCTTTAAGCGCAAGCAGTCAGAAAGCCTAGAGAGACAACATATTCATTCGAAGAAGTCTCTTGAAGATTAGAGGAAGGATATACAGGGTGTCCCAGTTAACTCGGACCAAGATTTAAGAAAGAAACCGAGGAGCTCTAGAGAAATCGTACCGACTTCATAGTAGCGGCAGTTGTGCGTACAGCCAGTATTTTTGTCATCACGAAGTATTTTTTAATTCAGTCCTTTTAATTAGTGAACGTTTTAATTATTTCATGAATCGCAAGCCTGTACATCAAAAAGTTGTAGGGCACGTTAAATAACCTCCTAATCAAGCAGTTATTTCGTGCCGGAGTGTCCCTGGTTGTTTCTTTTAAGAAAAAAAAAAACAGAAGCCCGCGAAATATAAAATAGATGCGTGCTCGCGAGCCGCTACTCAAGCGCCACCAGGCAACCTCTGAAAGATATACGGCTGCATTCGTTTATCGCCGCATCGTACAAGGTTTCGTCCCTTGCGTGCAGCGTTGCGTCGTTGGTGTGTTGTCAAAAAAGATGGGCCCGATGATGTTGTCATAAAAAATACCACACCACACATTAAACGACCACTGGTACTCGTGTCGTGTTTGCGCCAGCCAGTGGGGATTCTTATCACTTTAGTGGTGCACGTTGTGCAGATTAACTTGTGCGTTTCTGGAGAAATTAGCTTCATCCATCCAAAGTACGCGAGTGAGAAAGTCCGGTTCTTCTTCGCATTACGTGAAAACCCGATTGGCAAAGTCAAGTCTGTTTTCAAAATCTCAGTATTCAAGTTTTTGATGAAGATGTACAGAAAAGGTGCATATGACCTTTTACTTTAAAACCTCCACACCGATGACCTTGAGGTTCCGGCCTCCGCATTGGCGTCACGAACACTATCGTGACGGTTAGCAGTAAGGAATGCCAAACCATCCGTTTCCGCTTCTTGAAATACCGTCTCAGTCCTGTGTTGCTTTCTCGTGAAGCTAGCTACCCATCTCTAAAAGGACTTCGCACGTGCTCAGTATTGTTGACGGACTAGGGCGTCCTCCCCAATGCCGCATCCGGAACAGCTTGGCTGCCTTCCTCTTCTCGCCGTGCGCCACCCCCAGAGCCAGGATCATTTTAGCCTTCTCATCATTCGTGAAGGGCATAACTGTCTTCTTGAAGAGCAGGTCACTGGCGTGGTACCACTGAGATCTCCCGTTAGTATCTACGCACCCATATGCCAAGCAAAAATGATTTACGTCATCGACAGCAGCATATTCAGGCCGTACAGATCCGCCAAAACGCATTAGATGGACATAGCCTGCATAAGGTTTGTTTCTATTGATAAAGGGAACAAAACGAACATACTTTCCGGACGCGCCTATCTAGTGCGCAAAATTTGTCCCAAGTGAGCCGTGACGTTTTCCCAGCTTCGAAATCCCCCCGTCGCCCCCCCCCCCCCCCCTTCGCCGTTTCAGCCCCTATGGCTCCGCTAAGCTTATCAATGCGTCAGCGGCGTGTTCTCATGATGCCGCGACCATCACATAACATGAAGCCTGTATCGAGCTGCCGCCGCTAGTAAAGCCGTGTATCCGTGGCTATTCGGTTGCGAGAGCTTGGGAGCGCTTGAGTAGCGGCGCGCGAGCGCGTATCTATTTCGTATTTTGCATGTTTCGCAAGCTTTTGCTTTTTCTCGGAAAAACCAACGAGACAAAGCTGAACACGAAACAAATTCTTGATTCAGAGGTTATTTGAAATGCCCTAGAACTTTGTAATCGATATCTTTGCGATACAAGTAATAATTAAGGAGTAAACTAATTAAAAGCAATTAATTAATACTTCGTGATGAGAAATATACTGGCTTTAAGAACACACGACTACGGCTACTACGCAGTCGCTACAATTTCTCTAGAGCTCCTGGTATTTTTTTCTTTTTGTTATTTTTTTTATCTTGGTCGAAGCTAACTGGGACACCCGGTATAGTTGAAATAGAGCACCAACAGCGATAGGGGGATTAAAGTTTCGACACAAGACTTTGCTCAAAGGATGATGATGACACCTGTACGGTCTCAGTCTATCACGCAATCCGCGTTGTAAATATTTTGTACGGCAGATCATGTCATTTATGTGGACTCTCGGGCGCCAGAAATAGGTCATCCCTGTAGTCACAGCTTTCAATACGTTCTGTAGTTAGCGCGAGTAAAACAGACGCGCCTGCCCCACAAGCCTGTGCCAGCCATTCCCATAATACACCGGAAACACCCATGGCACACAAAAGGTTCCCTCTTCGGGCGAAACAACGCCAGATCATATCTCGCAGACGGATCACCGGAAATGAGCAGACGACAAATGAAGGTCCGGCCCAGCCCAGGGCTTGTGACACGCACCGCGAGCGACGCATCGTCTGCTTCCGTGCTCCGTCAACGGACGCCGGGGCCAAAAGAGGACGTGACGTCAAGGAAATGTCAAGGAGAGACAAATTGGGCCAAAAAAAGGGTGGGACGAGTAATCCAGGAGACATTCGCTTTTTCTCTTTTTTTCTTTTTGTTCCAACAGCCCAGCAGCAGCAGCGTGGCAGTTGGCCGAGAGAAATGTGGCGGCGACGTCGGGCTCCCAAAGACTGTGCTGCGGTGGCTTAGCGCAGCAGCAGCAACAGCAGCAGACGACGACTATGACGACGACGAGAGAGCGAATGAAAAATGGCGGTAATGACCGCGCTGCGCCAGCGCCGTCCGTCAGCGTTCAAATAACGCCGGTCGTCGTCGGATGACGGTCGAACCGACGACGGCGGTAGCTATATCGTGCCAGCGGTCGGCACCGCGTAAACGGCCCGACAGACAAAAAGACTGCACGACAGTAAAAAGAAACTGAAGCGGAGATTCAGCAGGCGAAGAAGAAAGCAAACGAGCAGAAGGCAGGGAAGATAAGGAGAAAAAGAAAAGGAGCTCCCTCCGGCCTCTATCTGCAACGGTTCCGGGGATCTTCGGGGCTAGTAGGAGGGTATCATTCACTAATGGACGATGGACATCGCCGAGCGCGCTTCCGAAAGCCTTTCCCTTCTTTTCCTCAGCGGCCCGGCCTCGCCTAAACCATTCCCAGCTCCTCTCTGTCTTCCCGGGAGCGAGCTGGATTCGTTCGGGCTGGCTTGGTGCCCGACCATGCCGTTATTGGGGAAGCCAAGAAGAAGCAGCGAGGCCGATAAAATCGGCCCTGGGCCCCCCCTTGTGTGGCGGCTGCCGAGTACATAGGACGATAGCGATGACGCGGCCACGGCCGTAACGGTCCTTTTCCTCGGTTCAGTCGCAACCGGGGAAGGAAGAAGGGCGGCGTCGTCGTCGTCTGCTTCGAATCTCACCGTCTGCTCCCCGCCGCAGGAGGACGCCCTAGAGCAGACGACAAGATTCGAAACAGACGACGCGGTGCTGACGCAGAAGAGACAACCCGCAATGATCGAGCAAAGCCAGAATAAAACTAAAATAGAAGAAAGAAACAGAGAGGCGCAGAAACGCAACGTCGTCTACCCGGATGCTTCGAGCTTTCGAAGCGCCTAGAAGCACCAGCATTTGAGCGCCGCTCTTGCTGGAGTGGGGGCTCTCGTCGTCCTGTTTCCCTTACTTATCTTTTTGGCTCCTTTATCTCTCCTATAGTTGTCTTAACCGTACCCGTTCTCTCCTTTTACTGCTGTTTTAGCGAGTCCTTTGCTTTAGCGTCCTTTTTTTCATTCTCGGATTATCGGGGCGCGAAGTTAAGCTTTCGCGTTGTTTGCTTTTACCACTTCCCTAGCGTTTGACGCCGACGAATCGGCAATTTGTAGACCACTCGACGCAAGTAATCGGCCTCCGGTTTGCGAACTCCAGCGCCGCACTTATGGAAGGGACGCCGAGCTGACAGCAAGGCGATCGAAATCCTCGAATAAGATAAACAGGCGAAAAAAAAAGGAAAGAAGAAGAAAAGAAAGCAGCGAATCAAATTTGTCTTATAAAAGAATATTCTCCTTGCTCCGCACTCTGAACAGCATTTGACGCTCTGAAAAGGGCCTTCGAAGACGCACGAAATAACAAAAAATGCGAAGGAGATTGAGTGGTTTTGCCTGTCGTGCAATCTTGTGCGTTCCATTTTTTCTTTTCATTCTTTTTTGGTCGGAAGTTTGGAAGCGTTTCGCGGAAGCTCGCAAACACGCTCAACCTGTTGTCGCATCGCGAACGAAGAGTGAGTGGCGCAAGGGGAAGGATTATTGCTGACAGTTTCCTCTAATACTTCTTTATTCTTGCCTCTCTCTCTCTCTCTATCTATCTATCTTGTGAAGGGATTTGATCTTTGACGCAGAACGAAATATTTCACATAACTTGGTCGAGTTGAAGCTTGGCCAACTCACGTTGTCGCTTATTGCGCTTAGCAACCTATAGCTTTTTCATTCATCAGCTCTCATCCTATCAGAGAAGTGTCCTAAATGTTTGATTTATGACGCCGTGATTCATGACACTTTGCAATTTTCCTGACACGGCGTGCTTTAAGTAAATGGAATCAACCAATGAATATGACTGCGAGAGAAAAAAGCAACGAGCGAGAAGTGTGGAGAAACAGCACAACTCTCGCTATAACGAATTTATCGGGACAGAAAATTTATTTCGTTAAAAGCTGTATATCGCTAAAAGCGGACAGCCTCTGAAAGAGTCAGTGCGACGGCGTCTGTGATGTTGGTGGCGACGATGACGATTTGTTTTAGTTGTTCACAGTCGACGTCCAACTTTCTTTTTATTTAAACTATAGCCTTCAATCACTCACTGCGGTGGCTATCGTCAAAGTTAGGGGTGTGAATAGATAACGTCGTTAATAGAATAGCGCCGGAGTCAAAACCGCAGAAGTGGCCGCCTCCACCCACGCAGGGTGTGCTTACCGAAAATCTCGCGATTCGGCTGCGTGTCTGATTGACTTCTCCGATAAACGAAGAAGTAACTACCCTGCCACTGCTGGGTGGCCAGCAAGAAAAAAACAAGCCCTTAAGCCTACAAAAAGGAGTTGTTGTCAAGGAAACAAGAACTTGCTAAATTTAGCGACTTTCTTTGGCTAGGTTACCAACACCAGCTGATACAGTGAACGTAGCGAAAAAAAAAAAACGCATTATGTCGCGAAATGTCGGTATAGGGGCTCTGGCGGTGAACACCCGGAAAACAGAGAGCGCGCAGCCCAATACAGAAACGATCATCGCTGGCGTGAAATGAGGTCAAGGCGTCAACGATGGCAGCGCCGATATAGCGCGTGACAAGCACAGCTGAGCAGCGCAGTGGCATGCATCACGGAGCGGCCGTACGCCGATAGCCGCGGCTGCTGCGCTGTCCACGCAACGGCGAAATTAAGAAAGAGCAAAGAAAGTGCATACTTGATCTTCGATGTCACAAAGATGGGTAGCGGTACGAGAATCCGCTTATTAGCGAACACTCTGGCTCTGCGTTCGAAGAGCTCCGCAATACTTTGATTTGCTCTTCTTTAATAAGCACCGAAATAGAGGGTTCTCGCTTATCCGAAAACGTTTTAATATTTACGTAGCACTGGAGCACCGGAGACGCAGACGTGAGCACCGGCGGTAGTGACGCAACCTGGTGACGTTCACACAAGGCGTATTATCGCAAACGACGGTGTTATATGTTATTGTACTGAATTTCTCGTGTAAAGGCATTAGCTGCGTCCTAATCAACCATGGATAGTTTTTATAACACTTTTCTTCGACAAGAACATGCAACATGGAAAAGAAAGAAGTTTTAGCACTTTCTAGCTGAACAAGCCGCCTAAGATGTAGCTGTATACGCTGCTGCTGCCATCCGTCTATCCTGTGTTCCAGTATGTTGTAAACCGGCATACGTCAGACTACTACGTCACGCGTACACGCGTACGTTTTACTTCTTTTTAATTCCGATCACATTCGACGATCGACGACTGCGGTCGCCGCCATTGTTGCGATTTCAGCGTTTGTTTTTCTGGGCACAAGTTTGCCAAATAACACGTTAGGTTTTCAGTCCAGACTCGAGGCGGTGTTCGGTGCTTCACTGTCACCACACCGTGACAATATCAGCACAACCGCGTTCTTTTTCTCTCCTCACGTCGCACTACCAACTGAATTCGACCCCCGCAGCTGAGCTCAAGCCTGCTTGACATAGCGCAAAGCAGAAGCATTCCGCACTTCGTCGGACCGGGGATGCGTGCCGTGGAGACCGTCCGGGCGGTGAACTATATAGCTTTCGAAAATGAAGAAGGCCCGCGTCAAATTGTGCGCCCGCTCCACCGCGGCGATGTCGCAACACAGGCAACGCACCTTATTCTCGGGAATCCGAGACATCACAGGCACGCACGAAAAACTTCTTCAGCTCGACTGACGAAGACAGATGCCGTCCGCGTAAACAACGCACACATGCACCAGGAACAATTGGTGCGTGCGTGCAGCGTGCATGACGTCCTCGAGCGAGGCCAACAACGTACATAGTAGGCACGACGGCGCGTGCACTAACGAGGTTATTCGCGCGCGCGCGCGAGAAAGCGCCAGGCACGCCTTCGCTCGACGATGCGCGGGAGGGGGAAGGAGATCTGCTCGCGACACACACACACACTCTCTCTCTCTCCGGGCGCACGGAGCTCCAGCGGGCGCACGCTAAAACAGCGCTGTTACGTACGCTGAGCAGCGGTTACGGCTCTGCCGGAGCGGTAGCGCTCAGACCCCAAGAAAAAGCATAGCAGCGCTTTACACTCGTACTACATCTGCCGCGACCAGGGTGCGCGGAGCAAACGCGGTTAAGGTTCTTCCTGTTAACTACGCGCGCAACTGCGGTAGACCGTGGTGCATTTTTCAGCAACAATGCAGTTCCTATGCCAGCGCAAATTAGTAAGTATGAATATCACGACTGCGTTTCGCTTTCCCGTCTCAGAATTGAGTCAGGGAGCATAGAGTCGGTCTAGCATCGTGTAATGCGTGCTTCTCGTTCCAAGTCTCCTTAACGCTTGTAGTTAAATATGCGTCTCAACTGTGGGATGTGCACCCACTAGCCCGACGTTTTGAAACTGTTTCGGAAGTGGCATCGGTGCACCTAAAAGAAGTCAAACTTGCCTCGCATGCCGCATTATCGCTCCTGCAAATGCAAGCCTGCACAGAGACACCGCGTTTCACTTGGTTGAACGACGCGTTGCACACCTGGAAAGTCTGGAACAATAAAGTTGCGCTACTTCCAAGTTACCCTTTGCCCTTCCAGAAAGTTTGGTAACCACTGCTCTTACGCGTTGTGGCTCTTGTCCTACCCGAATACAGAACACCCGAAACGCATAAAGGACTCGTTTTTAGTAACCGGTTAACCGATATCAGTTCAATTCGTTGCACTCACACAGGCCAAATTTATTGAATGTGCAGAGGCAAATTTCGTAATTATAGTTTTATATTTCTCTATAAACGTTGTGGGAAACGACACAGAAAAGCAGCGAAAAGTCGTAATTGCGGCGTTACGTTTACAGCCCTGCTACTCCACCAAGAAGAAAGAAAAGGCTCAGAATTCTGTGAAGTAAATCTGCGATGTGAAAATTTATGACCTGAGAAAGGAAGGAAAAAAAAACGTATTATACGTTCCCCTGAGAGATACCAGAACTATGTAAGACTATACCAAAAAGCACGTAAACGAAGTAACCATGCCACATGTACATAAAGTGGCACATATTTGTTAGATTTAGACTACCTTATAGACTACGCTGTGTAGGCACCTTCCTCTGTAATGTCAGGTAACCTTGGGGGTTTCAGTCGAAGCCAGTATAGCAGCGTGTACCAAGCATTGCTAAATGGTCAAAGCGCTGGCCGAGCTCAGAGGAGTACCCATTTCTACCTTATGTGTGCGTGTGCAGGAGCGAAGGGCTCACTAAAAGCAGCGCATGACTGTCACCTCTGACATTCACAGAATTTTGTAAAAAAATTACTAGAGCAAAATCTGGCTGCTTGTTTACGGCAGGTGCAGGAGTGGGGGAAAAGCGTCGGTGGCGCAATGGTTACAGCATCGGACTTCCGTGATTAAGGTCTTCCGCTCGAATACCGCTATCGGTATGCAGCCCAGACGCTCCGCGTAATCGATGACGGGGTCGCTGTCTACCCACACCGCACGCCATGTTTACGGTGTGCGCATCCAAGAAGCAACCTCGAAAGACGACCAGCGGGTCTCGCACACTCAGTCGACGCCACTGACTGCGGAGGAAATGTCACCACTGCCTCCGAGCGGGATTAGCAGGAGAGGCAGTCAGCTCCGAAGGACAAGGGTATCTCATCCAGCGAGCAGGCTGAAGAACGAAGTGTATAAGTGTAACCCCAGTGTGCAATCATTCTGTACTACAGTTGTGTTATTCATTTTAAGCGCACCAACTCTCTTTTTTCTTTCTGACATCACCGTCGGACAATTTTATTGATGTAATATATAGTAGCTCATATCGGCCCACATTTTTTAGACCGCACTATCTCCGGGATCGGCCCCCGAGAAAGGCTAGAAACATACCCGACACGAAAGAGTGGGGCTAGTTCACCTAACAGGACTACCTTTCAGAAAAGCCTCTATGCTTCTATCAACGTGGGCAACGCGCGCGAATGAGACGGTAAAGGCTCCAGGAGGCTCACGGGATTCACGCAGAGCGTGCGTTCCTTCGAGCCAACTTTGGTGTCGCGACAGACGCGTGCCAATGGTTGCACCTTTCTGCAAACACTGCCACCCAACCCAGTTGTAACGAACAGGCGTATACGGTACGGACGCGTCATCGACTGCCCAGCGAGGCGTGGCTGTCGTCTGCGAACGGTCGACCCACAGCTTGGCCGCACGGACAGTCCAGACGGGCAGCGACGTCGGCGGCAATGACCGACGCGTCTGCAGCGGCAGGAGGCGTGCATACACTTGGAGAGTCACGCGTAGCTGCCCACCTAATGCGTCGCCGAAAGAAGTAGCCGTGCACAATGGATCCCAGAAACAAAGAAACGGTGCCATGACAGACGCCCATCCCAGCCTGAGTCGGGTTAGCATTGTTATTCTGGGTCAGCAGCCCACACATGACGACAGTGGCTCCAGTTGGGAGGAATGGCATGCGCGAGCGGTTCAGGAGGAGTGCGCGCAGTAATTCACGTGATTTTCTTTGTGTTTCTTTTCCTTCGCTTTCTTTTTTCTTAAGAATTTGCACACAGAGTAAACCGGCCATCAGTGCCCGCCGCTGTGCCTCAGTGGGGACGGCGTTTCGCAGCTCAAAAAAAAAAAAAAAAAATGGAGGTCGCGGGTTTGACCACCGAAAGTGGTGGCCATACATCGACGGGGCCACATTGCAGGGGCTCCCGAACGCTGGCATTTCGGTCCACGCTGGGGGACAAACACGCGGCAGAAATCAACCCGGCTGCCTGTACACTGCGGCGTTCGTCTCAGCTCGCTTTGTAGCGCCGCTACGTGATCGATCGATAAAGCAATCAATAGCCGGGTAGATCAATCTTATGCTACCATCGTTAGTATGACACTAAACAGAATAATTAGTGGATCTCTATTACTAGACTGCCCTTCTAATTTAGAAAATGAAGTCACTCTTACCGGGAGCAAAGGCTTGGCAAGCCAAAAGTTAAAGCGAGGTCGAACGAAAGACGACTGCCGACTTTGCCTAGACGTTCTCGCACTAGCTCGCCGTGGCGTCATTGATATTGCGGGCGCCTGCTCGAACTTTGTTAATTTCTTTATTATAAAGAAGCACCACGTACTATTCGTGACAAAGCCAAAGACTGAACGCAGCGAACTTCAAGGACCTTTACCGAGTCGCAACGGCTCCAATATGAAAACATACTTTGAAATTCGTGACGTCACACAGATGCATCGGCGCTGAAATTTCGGCGCGATATTTTCGGCGCGATAAACGAAACTTTGGCCATGATATCCGCTGCTTATAATCCATCTATTGTCACGAAATTAACGAAAATAATGTTTTCAAGGAATACTTTGTCAGTCTAATCTAATGTATTCTTTATCGTCACATATAGTTTCCCTTTAATAGCAATGCTCAAGGCGGAGAGATCGGACGCATACACGAAGCTCTTTCCGTTTCTCCCGCCATATGCGATCCAACTGTACCGGCAATAGCTGACTTTGATGCATACTTTTGTACACGGTTGCGACGTATTTCGACTCGTTTTCCGCGCATTTCGACTTGCTTCATATACAAAGGTTCCGAACACCTTCACTTTCCCGCATCTCCGACAACTTGACGCTGCGTCGACAGACATCGCTCGCTATCGCTCGCTTTCGATGGACCTTCTCTCTCTTTGCGCCACAGAAACTGCGAAATGGCGCAACACAAGAGGCCGCCGCGAAAGTCAACTGTGCGAACACTCCGGATGGCGCAGAGGGAACGCGCCGGTACGCAAGCGAGGTCATACCAATTCCAGCATCGGTAATGTTTGGAGCCTTGAGGCTGAAGATTGCCGTTGCTTCTACCATTCGAAAACTTCTGCTTGTGTCTGTCGTACCCCAGTTCTCATTTGAAGTAGTGCGCGAATAACATTGATCGTGAATTGTACCACGTGTCAGTCACCCAGGCGTGCCGAACAATTGCCCGGGGGAAATGAAAATGAATGAAGGTTTGAGAAGTGATCCAGAGGCATAGTAAGACGTAATTATGGGCTCGAAGAATTAAGTGCATTAACGTGAAATTTCTTGGGTCGTTGGGCATTTCAGTAGACTCGGATAGCCCGTGCGCACGTGCGCGAAAGACATGGGGGCATCCACAGTTTCGGCCCGTCCGGAGGCCTATAGTAGAAACGGCGGATTGTGGGGCGCAGATACTCTCACACGCAACACCAGGACGGGCGAATGCGTTCTGTAAACGCACACACATGCCGTCGCTCACACACGGGCGGTGCCCCGGCGACGGCTCTCTGCCGCTAATAGAAGCCAATCTCGAAGGCCGCGCTTTTGCCGATTGCATGCGGCGGAAGCGATTGCAGCGCCGGAAGAACTTCACATCCGACATATTTTAGACATCTCCTATTAAGAATAGGAGGAGGAGAGAACGGAGCTCTGAACGTCCAACGACGACGGCACAGTCGCGCTTCTTCGCTGACTGGCAGTTGCCGCGAGGCAGTTGTAACACAAGGGGCGAAGCAGCAGCTACATAGCGCGGATCACTCAACGTGTGTGCGCGCCGCCAAGCCCCCCTGCAATTGCGCTCACTTTTCCAAGCGGAAACGACGCCTGGGCCGTGCAGATAGAGACGCCACGCGCGTCGGCCGCTCCTCACCGCGCGAGCGAGCGGGGCGAAATGGCGGCAACGCCAGCGTCGAGAAAAAGAGACGAAGCGAGTCTATTCTGTTTGTTTGTTTTAATGCGAAAGCATTACGACTCCCACGAGGCAGAAAAGCCGGCGTTGTCCGCAACGAATGGTAACAAAGATCATCGACATCATCAGTGACGTCATCAGCGTCTCGCATGACATCAGTAGTAATACAGAATTATAAAGCCGGAACAAGTTAGAGTAAGGTAACTTAAATTGGAGTGAAAGGAATTAAGGTAAAGTGAATGAAGGTGAAATAAAGTGGATTGAGGTGGATTAGGGTAGGGTTGTGAAGGGCACGTGACGATGTATGACGTCACGTATGATGGACGTAACGAATTATTTAGAGAAGTCATAATACTTTCGCATTCAAATATCGTAAGATGATTCAGTGACTGCCAATTTTTTTTTTCCTCACTTCGCGTACCACCCGACTACACCTGTTTGCCCGTCGACCGACCTTCACCTCCCTGATGCGGCACGCTCAAGTAGAGGCCGAGGTTCGGGCGATTAACAAAGATTTGGCCCGGAATACCGGAACAGCGGAGATGTCGGCCGAATCGGTATTTGCGCGGGTGACGGCGTCTTGTATAGCGCTGTGTTTGCAACCGAAGCGCTTTTCTTCAAGTTTATTTGAAACGATGTGCGGTTTACCAGAAGCGTTTACGAGACACGGCATTCGCGCGAAAAAAAAGATTATGGTTCTCCCGTAATCGAGAGTCGATGTAAGCACGAAATGGCTACCGACAAAGCAGAGACGATGCTAGCCACAGTTTTATTATAATCGGTAGAGTGCACATCCGCAACGGCCCACCCAACCACACCACACCACACTAACTTGTTTTACATTGAATCTCATTGCAAGTGTCGTCCCGTTCAAGCGGGAATCCGCAGCCATCCGGAACACAGAGGTATGTATGGGGCCTTGGCCTCGATCAACATCCAATCTTCAGGCTTACGTACGTTTACCTGCTTTGTAAGGGCCACACTAACCGGCGGTGACCTTTTACGTTTACTTCGCGCTTGAACGTCGCTACAGAGGCTTTCGTGGCGGCGTCACAGGACGGGCCATATCGTCCCGGGACCTTTCTCGACAGGGAAAGCACGCACAAGTAGCCATGATGAGTGTGATCCTCACCCCAATGCAATTCTTTTTGCTAGCGAATAGTTATTAGCCTTCCGAGGAACCGCTAAAACGGTATTGCGAGAATTTCTCGGTGACGGTTTAGATCGAGTATATAACGTAGAACTACAATATTTTTTTGTTCGGTATCTCACATGAGAGAAAAAAAGAACCACGAATCGACTGCTAAATCGAATCGGGTTGGCAATTTCAATTCGCAGAATACCGAATGGTAGCAGCAAACGAGATAACCTTGAGGTACCTTGTTCCAACAATATTTTACACGGAAGCAAGAAAAACCACGCGAGCACTTATATTACTCAGGCACGCCCGCTGTGCAGTCAGCGGCTTTGGACAACGCATCACGTGATTTACCGCGAACAAGTAAAGTAAAATTACATGACGGGGCCTAAGGTCGAGAAACTCCACGTTGAGTTTGCGAGGCACACCGTAGGTAATCCGGCTCGAGTCGGATTACCTACGACCACTTGGGTTATTTAACGCTCTTCTAAATATAACTACACGACCGATTTTTTGCCTTTCACCCCCCTAGAATTGCGGCCGCCGCAATGTGGATTCGAACACGCCACCTCGTGCTTAGCAGCGCAACGCCCCAGAGCGTAAGCCACCGCGTTGGCTACGAAAATAAATGGTGACACGACGAGAGCTGAAGCGCGCCCGTATTACGCGCAAGGCATATCGATGTGTCAGAGAGAAAAATATACTTGCAGGAAACTTGGAAACAAGAAGAAAAAAAAACACGAGACAATAACGCAGAGGCCGTCAGCGCGCGTGGTACCAGCCGGCCTCAACACATATACTATAAGCATCCGCACTTTTCGCGCGCATACACAGCACGGGAGTGCGATGCAATGCACAACGTCGAGGCATCGAACGACCACCGCGCATCGCGTGTATGTCGCGTATAGACATCCCGTTACGGGCGACCGTGTGTGTAGCCAGCCCGCGTATATATACAGCATAAGGGCGCGCGCCTCTCTATACGGGCCCCAAGTGTTTTATTATGGAAGACCGCGCAGCTGTGTCGGCGGGCGCCGAGGCCATCATCGAAAAACGCGTTCAATCTTCCGAGCATAAGCGAGCCGAGGAAGCACGGCGCAGGCTGCACGCCGTATAACGGGCCCGCACGCCTAGACCGCCCAAACATTGGGGGTTGTCGCTCTTTTGTTTCAGACTTCCCGCGCTGCTTTTTTTTTTCTGGTTCATTTTTTTTTTTTTTTTTTGGCGGCGCCAACGAAAAGTGCGGTGTGCTGCTCTTTCAGTGATTCCCTATGTTTCGGACGGGTGAAACTTGAGTGCTTGATTCACGTGCAGCCAGGAAAAATATATACGACTTGCGCGCGGGACAAACTGTATCATATATCGCAACCAGATCATACATACATATATATATATATATATATATATATATATATATATATATATATAGTGCGTAATACGTGATGCCAAGAAGCGCCGGCGATGCTCCTGGGTAGGGTTTGTCGCTGAGCATGTAACACGAGATCTGCCTGCTATTAAATTCGGCAAACACGCGTGCTCTTGTCTTCTTTCTTATTTCCATTCACGTTTTACAGGCTTCTGTGAGGCTGCATGGCACGCTCCTAATAAACGTGACCTGTGATGTGGCTATCACGTTTCAAGGTGTACGCTGCCACGAAAAACAGAAGTAGATTCAAGTTACACGCAAGAACTGCGTTCGCTGCTTGAAGCTCTTGCAATACAAATGACTGTTCTTATTTCATATCAACAACCATTAGAACATCGAAATCGTCTGCGGAGCTCCCAATGTCAGGTCTTTCATTTTTTTTGTTCTGTTTAAATGCAAAAGTATTATGTGCGCCATTAAGTGCGTGAAAATTTGTCGGCGTCGGCGCCACCGAAAGACGGTACCAGAAATCGCCGACGGCGCGAAGAGTAAGAACACGTCGAAAATGCTCGGATTCACGTCAAACTTCTAAACGAAGTTCACGTGAACAAAGTAAATTAATGGCTTTGGAAAGAAAAGTGGTGCACTTCGGTCTGCGTGGGAACCGAACCCGGGCCTCCGGTCTGTGAAGACAAGCACGCTTCCCCAACGCCACGGCAGCTACACGACTCTCGGTGACTAAACGCGTGCCTATAGTGCGTGCTTCATCGGGCACGTGACAGGCAGCCAGTGGAGAGGAGGTGGCGCCACGTAATGAGTGTATAAAATGAGCGCGTTCATGACGCTCCGATGTCTACAAACGGTATAATGTTTTCACATTCTAACACGTAAGTGGGCTTTAAATGTGTCTTCCGAATTTTTTAGACTTAGCGCACGAAAAAAACATGTGCGGGTCACAAGGACAAGCAAAAGCGTCAGAGATAACGTAGTCAAGTGAGGAGACGCAACGAAATCGCATCCGCCTACATACGTAAAGAGGGAAGTACCTTTATCGCGAGTGTTATAATAACCAACAGGCGTCATAGTAGAGCAAAGTTTGTTCATTCGGAAGTACGCGAAAGTTTTCTGAGCGGTAGTCTGTCAATCAAAGGTCAATGAACACGATTATGCTGCTATGCACTTATCTTCGACGAACTTCGAGGGAATAGCCCATCGAGCCGACGTGAAAGACTATACGCGATTCGGAAGGAGTAGGCACAGATCCAGAATTTGCAATGCTCCGCGCAGAGGCACTGCTTGATAGCGCATAAATAAAAAAGCTTTTCGCGGAAGCCGCAGCGAGCGCACTGTGTGTAAAGATTCCGGGCGCCGGTTGCAGGAAGCCACTGACTCGCGGCAATATTTAGCCACGGTCTAAAAGGTCCGCTGAAAGGGCAGTAACTGGCCGAATGAAGTGTCTTCCAAAGGCAAAAAAGAAAAAAAAAAAGAAAGAAGGAAAGAAAAGGAAGGAAACGATGGCCGTGTTTTCATTTCTTCCTGTAATCGCTCGACAGCTTGCAAGTGACAAATTTACTGGCAGTTGCGCGAAACTCTTGACCCATGAGTGAATTTAGCGAAGAAGAAGCGAGAGCACACCATCATTGTAAGAAAAATTTTCAGAGAGCATTAGTTGAGGCACTTATGAAAGACATGAACTGCAAGTCATCACTGGCAGCTTACCAATATCCTTGAAGAAAAAAAAAGTAGCGTTAACTGGTACCATTTCACAAGTACTAACCTATGGCGCTAAAACGTTGATGGCAAAGAAACTTGAGCAAAAGCCAAAAACCTCGAAACAAGCGATCGACCGGAATATTATATGCGTAACGCTAGGAGACGGGAAGACAGCGCTGTGGATTAGAGAGAGAAGGGGGTAGGCTATATTCTAGTTGATCATTAAGAGGAAGAAGCTGATTCTGGCAGGAAATGTAAACACGCGGGGGCAGATAATCGGTAGTCTGCTACAGTTACAGAACTGGCGTCAAAGGGAAGCGCATGCAGTCAAGCGAGCCATATAGGCGCTCTGATGAAATTAGGGAAGTGGATAAGGGCAATTGTAGATAACCGAGAGAGGCATCCTTGCCGCAGTTGACGCAAGATATGTTGACGATGGCGAGATTTATGCACGGGTTGAAAGCTTGGTGCCAAGCAGCTAAAGAGACTTAGCACTCCGAAAGTAGGCGCACAAAGACGCGAAACTACGATGAGCGCGTCAGTTCGTTCACAGCTCGAGCCGGGCCCGTCGGCTGCGCGCACTTCCGCGAGGAAATCAGAAGAGCAATCACGGAAGCGATCCGAAAGAGGGTTGCCGCTGCTCGCCATGCACGGGGCGCCCGCGAACATCCGGGCACACAGAGCACGCGAGAAATCCACGTCATGCCATCTGCAGCGGAGCAGACGACATCGCGTGCCCGCCCTCGGCAAACCGACGAACCGGAACGAAGGGGTACAAACCAACGAATCCCGAGCTCGCGGAGAGTTCCATAGTTCCGAATGAGTTCGCCGGATGGATACGCCCAGTTCCAACGTCCACGCGAAGCGGGACGGTGCTATCGAAAGCCGAGATGGATACAATTCTCCAAGGTCGTTTGTAGTCAAACAGGCTTAAACAGGAGAAGACTGCGCTGACGCTTCTCTCCTTTTTGCGTATTCACCGCTTCTCAGGGCAAACGTTCCAGAGTGACTTCTCACATTTCGGACCCGTCGACTGCCGAGTACTTCTGGAACGCACTTCCTGAGCAGTACCGGAACGACCGGAACGTACTAGAAAGGACAGCAAAATAATATTTCAGGAACATCTATTAAGCTTCCCCGCAGAGACAACACAAAGTTTCTTTTGTAGTTTCTTTCGCCTACGCGTACAAAATCTTGACCTTTAGTAGCATTCGACCATGTGACACATGTGATGCCAGCGCCATCACATTTTCGTGATGTCACGCTCTGCAGTTTGTAGGATCGGTTAAGCAGCACCGCTAGGCAGTACAGTATGGATATCCTCAGTTTTGCGCTGGTTCACGAAGTGCTAATGAACTTTATAACCCGCCTAATGAGCCTCACCAAACGCGCCGAGATATCTTAAAACGATCTATAAATCTAGGCACTGGTTATCAATTATAGGAAAGGCCATTGTTGAAGATCCAAATATGATCGAATTCCGGCGCGCACGCTAATTTGTCAACGGCTAGCAACGAATGATTTACCGCCAGGCGCCGCAGTTGGTGGCACACCTCTACCGGCACCCTAAATTGTGAAACTTCAATGATTCGGTGCGCTGGTTTCCATAGGCTTGAAGGGAAGCCGTAGTGGTGATCTAATGAAATCCAGCGCTTTGATCATGACATGGCCAACGGCCGCCTGTAAAATTAAGCGATTGCCAGAAGCGCGCTTCGCCGCATTAAGCCTGATATGAAGGAGAAGCCCGTCCTGATGGACGCTTTGTTTATTTGTATTACGCGCGTCATTCCTGTTCTTCACGGTTTGTTTGTTTGTAGTCTGCCACGCAAGCTTGCACGCATACGTGTCAGGCACCTTCAATGGAGTGTTGTAGAAGGTGTGCGCGTGCATGTGTGTGCCGGGGGAGGGGGTGCATGCGACGGGAGCGTCCCAGCAGCATCTTAGTGCACATGTGCGCTTCCCCAACAGCACTAGGACGTTAAGACGGCAGTAAACAGGCAGTAACCGGCAGTAAACAACCGAGCGCAGGAGCGGTGCAAGAGGGAGCTACCTGCAACGGAGTACACCCGGCTGAGGGGAAAGGCGTCATTCCTTTCTTGCTTCCGCTCTTGCCTATTTATTGATTTTTATGGCCGTGTTTCCGCACTGCGCACCAACGCTCGTTCGCTGCTTTCGTTACAGCATGGCCCCCGAGAAGCCTGCGGTTTCTTGAACGCCGTCCCATCTCGGAGCCCATGGTTACCGGAGAAACCCCCCCTCTTCGTGCGCCTGTCCCAAAGTGGCGCCAGCGTTTTCCGTGCACGGCTGCCTGTTACACGCAAGGCGCATAGCACGCTGTGCTCATTACAGGCCAGTCTTAAATATCACATTTTCTTTCGTATCCCCGTTGCATCTTGTCAGTGCCGGCCCACGATGTTATGCGTGAAGACGCGACGCATGTCTGTCTCTGGACGTCCCCGCCCCCCTATCACCGCAACTCTTTTCGTGGTTGCAACAGCGCTGTTTCTTTCTTCCGTTACGCTCCTCCTTCGTTCGCTCCTTCCGTCGCTACCTTTTCTTTCTCCTCGCAGCACTTCCAGACACAGTCTGCAGGAGCACCTTAGCGCACAGACAGCGCACGTTCGCCCGAGAGGAGACGCGGTGTGCGCGTTCTGCGCAGAGTAAGCAAGCACATGACTACCCTGCGCGTATGTTTTCATCTCTTTTCTTTCTTTAGTTTTGTCTGCTCACGTCCACAGTGCTCGCGAGGTATATTCTCAGTGTTGTCTCTTCGGCATTTGCTGCGCGCAATCTCGCGGTAACCACACTTTCCCCTTCCTCTCCTCCTCGCACCTTGCCCATTCGTTGCCACATTTTCCCTCGTACCGGCGAGAGCCCGCGTCGAATCTTCGCGGTGCAAGGAAGCGGCACACGCAGGAAGCGAGCTGCCGACCGGGGAAAGGTGAGGGGAAGGGAACAAGAACTGCTGGAAGGAAGGCGCCCACTTCCTCTGGCGTGGGAGCCGAGGAAAAACGCATTTTCTTTTCCCCCTCTTTCTTCTTCTTCTTCCGGCGCATTAGGAGACGGCGGCACAAGAAACCAAGCACACCGAAAGCAGGCGGCGGCGAGATTACCGCGCGCGCGAAATCTGGAGAATGCGAGCGAGCGTCTCTCTCTCGGTGCGGCAACGAGTGCGCGGCGGGCGCGCATTACCTTAATAAGACGCCGGCCGGCGCTCACACAACACAACACACACCGAGGCCTCCCGCCGGCGGCAGAGCATCAAGCCCGGGAGGGGGGGGGGGGGGGGGGGGAGGTTGCGCGGCCAGCGACGCGAGAAGAAGGCGCGCCCGAGTCGGTTTCTTTTTCCGGCATCGGTGGCAGCAAAATGCTGTCGCTGCCGTTGCCGCGAAAAGCCCCGGGAATGAAATGAGCAAGACGAGAACGCGCCTGGCGCAGCTTGCAGCGCCGGGCTATAATGTGGCCCGCCGGACGGACCTCTTTGCGGTGCGAGTGCACGCGCACGTGTGTGTGTGTCTGTGTGTATGTCTGTGTGTGTGTGGCACGTCGATGATGATGTCCTAGATCTGCTTGCGACTGCATGCGTGCGTTTCAACGTGCATGCGTCTGTACGTGCGTATCCGCGCGGCACTTATAGCTCGCGCTTTCCTTCACGAACGCCAGGCACGCTTTTGAGAAACGCTGGAAACCCCGAGACCCTACGTGCTCGCGTGGTTACGGTGTTGCCCATCTGGAACGTATGGCCCAGGACGCCCCAAGGACGCCTTCTTCGAGGAAAGTGCGAAGGGCCCCAGACGGGCCGAAAGAAATGTGGCTGCACTGCGGTAATCCGCGTTATTTCGAAGCTGCCAGAGCGAGCCATTGTTTCGGCCAACAAGTGGGGAAGTATCGGTCTGGCCTGGGGAGAGGTTAGCGCCCTCCTGCCGTGCAGGAAATGATCGGGTTAGGGTAACGCGTCTTCACATTTCATGGTTAAGGCAATCGACTATCTTGCAAGGCAGCACGGTGCCGTACTGTTACAAAGTTCAGGCCACGGAGGTTTCTTGCTCCGTGATTCAGGCCTCGTAGCCAGGCCTCCGCGGGCAAGTACTGCCAGCTCGGCAAATAGCTACCAACTTACTGAAAATTAAGCAACGCAAACCGCTAGGAACATGGAAGGAATGTGGAAAACGGCAGCTGAACAACAGCTAAATTTTACTTAGAAACGCGAGCTGAATATATATTTTAAAAAAAAGAAGACATGCATGCACGCGTGCTGTGAACGGGAAGCGTGATTGGCAGATTTCTCGATTATTATAGAGCCACAGTTGGCTGATAAATAAAATTTGCTTGCCGTTTCAGGCACCTTTCGCACTTTCTTTCACGGCATTATCCCGTGTTGCTTGCAGTGTTCTTGATGGTTATGCTTAGAGGGCGGTAGGGCAAGTCGTAATTGGCATTACAGAAAACGCTTAGAAGAACTGGCGGTTACGCCGTCACATGGAGTGGCGTCAAGAATGGGAACGCATAGCCCTCTTGGGCGTGCAAACAAAAAGCCCCACATCCATTAATAGCGCCTTTTGGTAAGCCTGTATTGTACATACAAATAAAATATGTCTTAGCATATGACGTGAAATCAAAACAAAATAAATTACGATAACGTAAAGGTACACAAAGGTACACATGTTATCCATGAGTGAAAGTTGAGTGCAACATGTATGGGCGCTGATAACCATTTCCCTGTAGTGACCATGAATCACGAAGAATTGACACGTGGCGTTTATGAAATGTAGGGGACAAATTATCAGATGATGTGTGTCACGATCGGCCAGCGGGGGTAGTGATCTTCTAGCCTCACCTGCACCTCTGCGACGAATCGCTTCGTGAAGCTAACAATGCGTCCCCCTCGGACAGACCTGCGGCGCCGCCGAGACACGTTTGGCGGATCGAGTGTTGCTTGTTGGTTCACTGTCGCCGTCACGAACCAAAGATGGGAGCAAAGAAACCGCTGGAAAAGGGTGTTCTACGGCGTTTCCTCACGGACTCCGGTAACGGCCACGGTCGTTTGGCCGACGCTCCAGCTAACTGGTGGGTAATCCTAGGAACCAAGACGCGCCAGCTTCAGTCAAGCGTGACAACCCCTGTCTGCGAAGCACTTCCTCCTTTCTGTGTGTTCACTGAAACAAAGTTGCGGGAGTGACTGTGTGAATCCTCGCCTTCAACGCTCCGATAGGACGAGAGGAGTGGGTGGGGGGGGGGGGGGGCAGTTTTCCCTGGCCTAGGGATCTAGGGAGGACAGCGGTGGTTTAAGCGAACTTTTTCGGCTCCTCGGCGTGTGTTAATTCAGTCATGCTGAACGGATGAGACGTAACGTACTCTACTCCTCATGTAGATATTGTAAATAAACCCGGTACTCCTCACTTTCAATGAGAACATGTTGCTCCCTTCAACAACGTGCTTAGCGTGGGTGAGTCAGACGAAGGCATGGGCCAGCTACCCTTTTGAGTCAGACGAAGGCATGGGCCAGCTACCCTTTTGACATGCCCGACCCCAACTCTTGGATGTGACAAAGGCGCGGGGTGTTATTATAATTGTTACTATTGCTTTACTTATATTGTCCTTTACCATTTTTGTTCCCTTTTTTAAATGTATGCGTGCGCCAGAACTCATACATTAGGGTTGCCCCTAGGCACGTTAAGTAAATCAGTGATTGATTGATTGATTGATTGATTGATTGATTGATTGATTGATTGATTGATTGATTGATTGATTGATTGATTGATTGATTGACAGGTTTAAGGTCCCGAAACTGCTCACGGGGTTAAGTAGCACACCGTAGTGGAGCGCTCCGAATTCATTCTGGCGACCACGCGGTCCTTTCACGCGCACCCAAAGCACGACACACGAGCCCATTTGCATTCTGCCCCCGTAGGTCACGGTCGCGGCGGCCAGGAATCGAACACGAGACCTCGCGCGCAGCCGCGAAACGTCGTGGTCACCAGTACACCGCGACGAGGCCAGAAATGGTCCAGCACGACCACGCCGAAGCCCGAATGTGGCAAAAGGAGAAGATGAAGCACAGGGACCAGACGTCAGGAACAAACCGCGAAGCTGCTGGGGCGTTCTAACTTCCAAGGCTTGAATCGCGACTGGATGCAATAGCGCGGGAAAATAAAACGCGGGTCGAAGCAGCCCCCCGAGCAATATATTAGCGAAGAGAAACAGTACCGACGTACAGTACGATAAAGTTCCTTTGTATCTGACGAGGAGGTCGGCGGGGGGGGGGGGGGGGGGGGGGGAGCGAAGAAGCGGCTAAACGGCGCGGCGCGTGGCCGTCGAGCTCTTGTTTACTGCGCCAGAAAAAAAACCGTTTCTTGCCGTTTGCCCTTTTATGGGGCACAAGTACGATCACGAAAAAGGGGGCGGGGGGGAAGGCAGACTAGACTGAAGCGAACTAAAACAAAACAAAAAGAAATACGGCCAAGCCGTTACAAAGCCTCGAATCAAGACGAGTGCCAGGAAGCGTGGGTATATATATATGGCGGGATATTAAGCGGGCGAGACTGAGAGAAAGAGAAAGAAGAGAGAACAAACTTTACGAGGCCGGCGATAAATTTAAAGAAACGGAAACCCAAACGGGAGGCGACTGTGTGAAACAGCCGGAAAGGTCGGGGGAAGAAAACGGACCGAGGCCCGGATTATATATCGGCTGTAGCGGATTACACGCGCCCGAGAGCACGGCCCCCACCAGAGAACACGCGTGCTACAGAGAGAGAGAGAATAACAGAGAAGGAAAGAAAGTTCGGATACGGAAGAGTGCGTACTGTTGAATAGTGCAGTGGGGTACATTACCGGGACAGCAGAGAAATGGATTTCCTTCACTTCAATTTGAGGAAGAGAAGACGTTATATTCACGCAAGCGCGAAAGACTAAAGGTAAGGCGAAAAGTCCCACAGAAAGCATCAGTCTGGAAATGAAAACAGAATAGAGGCAAAAACACGACGCAACGTGACTAGGGCCGTTCACGTACACCGAACAAACTTACTGAGCACTTTGCTAAACAGACTTGCAATTGCGCGCGGTGATAAAACGCATCTTCCTGTACTTTATCTCCGTGCAGTGTGCACAGGCCGCTGTCGGATGTTCACTTCGGGACGCGGAATCAGTGACTGGACCTACGCCTTATCCCGACCGGGCTGGCGCCGAAGTCGTTTTACCGGCATGTGCACCATTTAGAGAATAGCCCCGTCATTTTACAGACACTGCGATCATTTGTTGCACTTGCATCGTCAAACCAGAACAAGATGCAGGGACCAACAACGCCATACCTCTCCACGCTGGTTGCTTCAGTCAAAACGTACGCATCTCCAGCAATGGGAAGCGCTCCACTACCACCACCATCACCATCATCATAATCATCGTCATTATCTTTTATATTCAGAGACGAACGAATGCCTCTTCCATCGATCTCCAATGACATTCGTCTTGATTCTTATCTCATGCTTGAAAATTTCCTCATCTCAACCGACCCCCTAACGCTCTATCGCCCTCCTAGAGCACGCGTTCTCATATTGCGATATATCGCCGGTGATCTGCTCTTTGCTACTTGTATGACGTACCCAATTCATCCTAATCTCAATTAAAATATCAGCTAAACCTGCTTAGTGTCGCGTAAGCGGGATTAGCTGATAAGTCAGTTTAGATATCTCACTATAGGGGGATCGCGCAGTGCGGCCAAACCAGGTGTGCACGCCTGTCAATTGTGATGACTGGACGGCGCTCACTGTACCTTCACTTATGCTTGGGTCATGCGCTCCGCTGTACCACGTTTCATTTGACGCTGATAGTACGTAGCACTGCAGCACAGCCTGTGTTGTGTTATGTAATGAGTAGTTGAGCAATTCCCTTTCTTTCGGCCTTGTTCACCTTCATTATTTTCATGAGTTGAAGGAAACGAGTTATTCTCTCTGAAGAAAATCAAACAGCAGCATTAAAACACCATTATATTTTCCTATACTTTGGTCAGTTTCAGTGTCTGTCGACTTTCAGCGGTAGACACTTCGACCGAAACCGACAGAGCCAGCTACGGCACCTCTTATCTAGCACAATACGTTCGTCGAATGTAGCTTCCGTGCAGTAAGACGCTTTGTGTGGAGGAGCCCACTTCAAGTGAATTCCTTCCTGCTGCACGACACAACCAACATAGTGGATACGGGTGTGTGTGCAACCGAGAATGTCACCACGACAACGGTAAGCGGCTTTTAAGTAGGCGCCCTACACATGTAATATGACGAGGCATCGAGAGCGTAGCCTTTCTTCGCTGCGCGACATCGATCTCACAGCGTACACCGAGAAGTCGCCCGCCCTTCGAAAGTCCCCTCCTGCTACGCACACCGATGACATCTCGATGCTCCGCCGCAACAACTCCGTGTATTGCAGCAAAGTCTAGGACAAGCGTTAACCGATCGGTCACGAGAGAGAGCCGCACATTGCAGAGAGGCAAGTCGGGACGACATGTCGTTCCGCACTACTTACCCGCTTTCGCACCCCTTTCGTTCCCTCTTTAGAATTTTTGTAGATTTTCGGGAATGAGTTCCGAGTCACAAAAAAAAAAAAGAAATACTGAATCGAAAAACAATTAACGGGACGACTCTTAACTGCCGCGCGCCCCTACTACTATATGATCATGTCCCGAAATTTCGCGCCAACGAATCATTGCAAAAATTCAGCACCAAACAAACATAGCGCTCGCTCAGAAAGAAAAATTGTCGCACAGAGTACATTGGGGTTCGCTTAGGAAGACGCAGGGAGCCATGTTTTGGGGTCTAAAGCACACTCGAAATTCTCAGTCTCAATTACGTACGCGCGTGTAAATGCAGCTGTCGTGCAGGGAAGCCCCTCGCTACATCGACTCGGACATTGCCAAGTCAATCACGGCGGGGAAAAAAAACGAATCGGAGCGTAGCTGTACCGAGACACTACAGTTATGCGACTAACTCTATGGCGCCATAAATAACTAGAACGAAAAAAAAGAGGAAGTAAAAATGACGTAATGACCTGTCATGACTGGGCGAGCATAGAGAATGGGCCGAACGGAGGAAAAAGAGAAACTCGACCGAGGCGCACGGCACGGCAACCCGGCAGTATAATAGCCGGGAGAAAAAGAAATGGGGAAGCAGTCGGCGGCGAACCTTCTCAGGAAACCCCGGAAATAAAGTTAACGGTCCGCCATGCAACTCGCCCCCCCCCCCCCCCCTCTACCCCCTTGAAACCCCCTTCGTACCCCCGCCTCGTTTCTCTGCTTCCGTTCCTACTTCCCAGTCTCAACGCAGCCCAGACAAGAGCCGGGTCGGTCGACGCAGTGGACCGAGATGAATTGGAGGGATGAATTGGAGAGGAACCCCTTTTTTTCTCTCCGGCCACCGCCGCCGCCAAGGTTTTCGTCGTCGACGGCGAGGAATCTGCACAGAGCGCGGGGGGGGGGGGGGGGGGGGGGGCTCCTTTCGGGGGCAAAGACTGAGATCTCTTTCGCCAGGCCCCTTCCTCGTATTATTATTATTACGTGCGCGCGAGTGCGTATTATTACCGGCGCTGCAGACTCGGCCGCACGCGAGTATACAGAGCGATGAAGTCGAGAGAGAGCGAAGAAATAAATGTTTGAAGAAAGAAAAAAAAATGACGTCAAGTCGCGCTCCGCCTTTCGCACCAGTTCGTTCCGTCTTCTCGGATGTGTAACAAAGCATTTATTCTTTCTCCTCTTTTTTCTTCCTTTGTTTCTTTCTTTCTTTTACTGGCCCCTGTAGCATAAATGGGGAACTGTATCCCCAGGCACGTTCTTTCCTGTCCCCCAGCGATTCTTTTTTATTTTGCTTTGTTTTGTTTTTTGTTTACATCTGGAAGTCTTTAAGGGTCACTGTGATTTTTGCGTACCCCTTTCCCGTTGCCTGCGTACGTATCTCCTTTGACATTTGCGAAGAAAGAAAGAAAGAAAGAAAGAAAGAAAGAGGAAAATAGTGTTTCGGGGAGCAGACCAGGCTTTTCTCGTCATTTCGCCGCAGCGAATAAAACGAAGTACACGGCGAGCAACGCAGGGCTCTGAAGGCAGCCCGTCGACTGCCGTCAGCGAAAACGCTGGTTTATTGCCCGCGCCGCCCCAGTCTCATTTACCAGTTCCTCTTTGGCCTCGTCCGATACTAACGGGCGCAGAGACTAATGCGCGCGCGTTAAATGCGCTCCCGTTCCCCCGCCTGATTCGCCGATTCTGGGAAGCTGTTCGTATTCCTTTGCAACACCTGTTTCTCGTTTTAGCCGGGCAGCAGCGGACACTTGAACGCGGCTTCTAATTCGGGGCGACCGGAAGTGTCGTCGAATGCAACTACTAAGCTATAGTAGAATCAGAAACTACGCTCATACCTGGCTTCAAATTTAATTCAAACTTAATTCAAATTTAACCTGCACCTCCCCCAAAATGTTACGAAGAGAAGAGAGAGGGAAAGCAAGGATAGGAAAGGCAGGGAGGTCAGCCAGAAGAACATCCGGTTTGCTACCCTACACTGGGGGTGGGGGAAAGGGAATAGAAAGAGGCAAAAAGGGGGAGAGTAAGCAATGAGTGGGTGTGGGAGGGATACTATACACAGGGGCACTATAGAAAATATATGTATTTACAATACATGCAGTCACAACGTTGTAACTCAGGGGCCAGGGTGACACCATCTAACGATCCTCAACACCTACTCCTCTTCCCCTCGCAACGTCCTTTTGTCGATAGCGGCACAAACTCGCACGTGGCAATATATCCAAGACAACGGCCGAGCGTGCTTCTAAGATAAGAAAACTCGAAATCGAAGAACACACTCTTTACCAGAATAAATTATCAACAGTGGTATAACGAGAGGCGGTTTTGGAAGGGAAATTTCTACAAGGGCAACTGTTCTCGTGAGGGCGAAGAGAAGTTCCCCTAACGAGAACGCGTGCCTTTTGTCAATATGCCTTCTATAAGGGCACCGCTTGACCCACCGCGGTCGATCGCCGATCAAAGCGATCGAACCATTTTCGAATGCCGACCTCGTAAGTGATCACACAACTGCAGAGCGGAAAAGTTCGGCGACAGTTTCAATGCGTATGAGCATTCTAGGGCAAATTCCCAAGGAAGTCCGTCCGTCAGTCCGTCCGTTTGTAACTCTTGACACGATGGACCTTCCATCGATGTACAAGGGGCTCTATGGGGGTGCCGTCACTTGAGATACTCAGATTTTCCTGGATACCGCTTAATTGCATAATTAGTATTCATTAATGAACTGCTCAAATATTGTGGGTAGATTAAGAGTGTCTATGAGAAGACTCCCAATACAGCTTTTTCTTGCTCAATAGGTGCTACATAAAAGTGCTTTTCCAAGCATGACAGAAGGCAACGAATACACGAAAAATTGCCACGCGACTGGCAGCTCGAGGAACTTTGCATGTAATCGCGGGAATCTCTCATGCTCGAAAATACTTTTATGTAGCCCATATTGAGCAACAGAAAACTACATCGGTAGTTTTTTTTCATGTTCCTCTACAATTTTCTGACTGGCACTTTTCATCTAATTAGGATACTCGAGAAGTTTTTCCGGCTCTCCCTTTTTCACCTTGCATCGAGTGGTGAAAATAAAAAAATCATGATTATGATGATGATGATCAAGTTCATTAATGTTTTAAGATAAATTATGCAGATAGCGTATTGTCAAAAATAATCTGAGTATGTCCAAGTGCCAGCAAACAACATTACTTTAGTTCTGTCCACACATGTCATTTACCATTTAAACTCTGGCGCAAGTTACGTGGGACACCCGTTATATACTAGCGACATTTGTTATGTGCATATATATATATATATTATAATACCGAGACCGATCAAGTTGTCCAGCGCTGTTTATTCCAAAAAAGGCAACGCCCGCAGCTCACGCGCGAAGAAGTCGAAGAAGAGGGAAGATGATGATGGCTATGTACAAATGAAAACGACGAAGTACGTTAATAGTGCTTACACTAACTTCCCCCCGTCATGGAAGCGGCCAGCCTGGCCGCAGATTAGAGATTATCTAAACGGGGAGTGAAGGGCTTCATCCGCGACACGTGAACAATTTCGGCATTCCGGCGGCGCCGGTCAGTGACGGAGTGTACTGGGCGGACGAGATAGTTCACTGCAGATGTTTGCTGCACAACGGTGTATGGACCAATGTAGCGTGGAAGGAACTTCTCACAGAGGCCTGGGGTGCGGACTGGAGTCCAAAGCAGGACTTGGTCTCCTGGGTGAAAACGTAGGTCACGGCGTTTGTTGTCGCAGTAACGCTTGCGCTCAGCTTGGGTAGCTTCTGTGCTTTGCCGGGCGATTTGACGGCAATGTGCAACTCGGGCAGCAAAATCTTCTGGAAGCGACGCGTCAGGGGAAGAAGGTGCGAAAAATAGTTCTCTGTCGAATATGGTGGAAGGAGATCGTCCATACACAAGGAAGAAAGGGCTGTAGCCGGTAGTCCGTTGAACAGCAGTATTATATGCGAATGTCACAAAAGGAAGAATTTTATCCCAGTCAGTGTGGTCAGGACGGATGTACATGGCAATCATGTCAGACAGCGTACGGTGGAAGCGCTCAGTAAGGCCATTGGTTTGCGGATGATAAGTAGAAGTAGATTTGTCGACGGTATTAGTGGCTCGAAGAACTTCCTCGAGAACTTGTGAAATGAACGCCTTGCCACGGTCACTGAGAAGAACGCGAGGAGCCCCGTGGCGCAAGACGATGGCGCGCAAGAAAAAGTCGGCGACCTCAGAAGCGGTGCCGGATCGCAGAGGGGCAGTCTCGGCATATCTTGTTAAATGGTCGACCGAAGTGACAATCCAACGGTGACCGGAGGGTGTCAACGGCAAGGGACCATATAAATCAATGCCAACAAATTCAAAAGGTGCGTCCGGGCAAGGGAGAGGTTGTAGTAAACCGGCAGGAGGGGATGTCGAGCGTTTGCGGTGCTGACATGACGCACAAGAGGCAATGTATTTGGCCACCGTTGTGGATAGGCCAGGCCAGAAGCAGCGGGTCTTTATGCGGTCGTAAGTCTTGTGGAAGCCTAAGTGGCCAGCCGATACATCGTCGTGAAGTGCCTCTAATACCCGCAAGCGAAGGCAGCGAGGTAGAACTGGGACCCACCGGTGACCTGTTGGGTGGTAAACGTAGCGGTGTAGCACGCCACCTTGAAGGCGGAATTGTCGAAGTTGGCGTCGCAAGCGGCTGTTGGGTGGTTCGGTGAACCCACTAAGGCGATCCATGAGAGCTCGACAGTAGGAGTCGGCCCGCTGAAGCGAGACGAAATCAGAGCGTGATGAAAGCGTAACTTGGTCCAGGGGCGTTATCGAGAGCTGGTGGGAGGCAAGCGTAGCATCGGAACGACGTGGTTGGGAAGACGACGGCGCGTTACCGGGAGAGAGTGAGAGTGGGCAGCGAGACAATGCGTCTGCATCATGATGGCGTTTTCCAGACTTGTATGTTATAGTGAAGTCATATTCCTGCAATCGCAGTATCCAGCGTCCTAAGCGTCCTGACATGTTTTTCATTGATGACAGCCAACACAGAGCATGATGGTCGGTGACGATGGTGAAGTGGCGGCCGTAAAGGTATGGGCGAAATTTCTGAATCGACCAAACGATAGCCAGGCACTCTTGCTCTGTAATGGTGTAGTTCCGCTCAGCTGGAGAAAGTGTTCGGCTGGCATATGCTATGACTTGCTCTTTAGATTCTGTATTACGTTGCAGAAGTACTGCGCCAATACCTTGTGCGCTTGCGTCAGTATGGAGTATGGTGGGGGCACGATTATCGAAGTGGCGAAGCACTGGTCCAGAAGTAAGATGCCGCTTAAGAGCTTGAAAAGCCGACTCGCAGTCGCTAGTCCACGTGAAAGAGGCACCGGTAACCAGTAGCTTGTGTAGAGGAGCTGCTATTGCTGCGAAGTTGCGTATAAATCTACGAAAATATGACGCCAAGCCGAGGAAACTACGTAGATCTTTCTGTTGCTGGGGGCGAGGAAAGTGAAGAACGGCACTAATCTTTTCGGGGTCAGGCTGGATGCCAGCTTTTGAGACGACGTGACCCAATACTTTTATTGTTTTGCTGGCAAATTTGCATTTTTTTGTATTGATTTGGAGACCAGCATTCGCAAGGCACTTGAGAACTTCGTCTAATCGATGAAGATGTTGGCTGAAGTCAGACGAAAAGATGACAATATCGTCCAGATAACAGAGGCATGTCTTCCATTTTAGACCACGAAGGACGTTGTCTATCATGCGCTCAAATGTGGCAGGGGCATTACAAAGGCCAAAAGGCATCACGTTAAATTCATAAAGGCCATCCGGTGTAGCGAATGCGGTCTTTTCTTTGTCAGTCTCGTTCATCGGAATTTGCCAATATCCTGACCGAAGATCAAGGCTGGAGAAATACTCCGCCCCTTGTAGTGTGTCCAAAGCGTCGTCAATTCGAGGTATTGGATATACGTCCTTGCGTGTGATCTTATTGAGCGCTCGATAATCCACGCAAAAGCGAACTGAGCCATCTTTTTTCTTTACCAGGACCACGGGAGACGCCCATGGGCTAGATGAAGGTCGTATTATCTTCCGCGCAAGCATGTCAGCAACCTGTTGTTCAATTACCTTTCGTTCGGACGGCGATACACGATAGGGGCGTCGTCGTATAATAGCGGAACCATCGGTTTCGATGCGGTGTGTAGCCGCAGGAGTTTGGCTCAACACAGGGGAACAGCTATCGAAACAGGCTTTGTGTTTTGCCAAGACCACCATTAGGGCTTCGGACTGCGCGGCTGTTAGGTCAGAACCAAGAACGGCTGGAGGAGGGAAAGAATCATCCAAACCTGAGGTTGGGGCTGGCGATGAAGAAGGGCAAAGCGCGACTAGAGAGATAGGTTGAGTGTCGGCGAGGGTTGCCACAGTCATCCCTTTGGGCAGCATCACAGGATCTGGGGTCGTGTTGCAAGCAGACAGAAGGGCGCGGCCGCGTGAAAACCGGACGAGACAGGTGGCAATGAGAATTCCGCGAGAAGTACAGCGGGAAGAAGGGGCGACTAGGGCGTCTCCGTCGGCGATCTGACTGGATGTTACGGCTACAACGTCTTCGTGACCAGGACGCAGGACGTAGTCGGCAGCGATGGTCAAGTTCACGCATGAAAGTGAAGAGTCCGCAACAGGTTCAAGCTCTGTATCCGTGATGTGGACAACTTCCTCTCTACATGAAATGACGGCTGAAGCAGAATGTAGGAAGTCCCAACCCAGTATAAGTTCATGGATGCACGTTGGAAGGATGATAAACTCGATGTGGTGGCGTATGCCGTCGATGAGAACACGAGCAGTACACTGTCCGTCAGGGTGAATGAATGCATTATTAGCACCACGCAAAATAGGTCCAAGATAAGGCGTTTTTACTTTACGGAGCCGCGAACACAGATCACTCCGAAGAACAGAAACGGCGGCACCGGTATCGATGAGAGCTGACGCGGGAACACCTTCGACAGTCACAGAAAGCATGTTGGCCGGGCGAACAGGAGGAATTTTTGAAGACCGATAAGAAGCAGTTTCCCCTCCAAAAACTGCAACAGTTAGTTTTCCGAGTGCTGGTCGACAAAATGGGAAGTGGGGCGAAGCGGTGATGTAGAGCGCCGGTAAGGGGATGGGGAACGACGTCTGGCCGAACGGGAACTATGAGGCAGATTGGGAGCAGCTGGTGGAGACGGAGAACGCTGTTGCGGGGACGAGTACGGTCCGGGATAGTAGTCGTCTGATCGGCGAGTGCGGTCTCTTTCGTGCTCAGCATAGCCTCGCCTTTCATCCTGCTGGCGCCGGCGACAGAAGCGAGATATATGGCCGCGTATACCGCAGTAAAAACAAACTGGACGAGGTGGACGCCACTGAGGGTACGATGGCGCAGCAAGTGCTCTGGTTCCCATCGAAGCCAAATGGTCATAGGAAGCGCCAGTAGGCACGGAAGGCACGGTAGGGGTGGGTAGCGAAACAACATCCGCGTAGGTAGGTGTGGAGCGCGCTACCGGAGCAAGATGCGTCATGGGTGTAGTCATCGCTGTCAACTCCTGCTTTACGACCTCGCGCAAGTCGAAGGCGGGGGTTGGGGCGCAGGCAGCAGGTGGACGCCTGAGGTCTTGTAGTTGAAGCTCTTCGCGGATGATGGTGCGGATAAGAGCACGTAGATCTGGAGAATGGGGAACCTGAGGATCGCTGCAGTCATGTGGAAGACGAATAGACTGCAGCTCGTCGAGGCGTTGACACGTTGAAGTGATGTCTTGGACAGAAGCCGGATTTTGCACGATTAAGGCGTTGAATGCGACAGGCCCAATGCCTTTTAAGATGTGGCGAACGCGTTCGGCTTCCGTCATGGTAGGATTCGCACGGCGGCACAGAGCCAAGACATCCTCTATGTATGAGGTGTAAGACTCTTGGGGAAGTTGGCGCCGCGTTCCCAGCTTCTGTTTGGCGACTTCTGCACGGCCAGACGAGGAAGCGAAGATTTGCCGCAGCTTCGAGGTAAACGTGGACCAATCCGCGATGTCGGATTCGTGGTTGAAATACCACGTCTTTGCAACACCGGTCAAGTAGAAGGCGACGTGCCTCAATTTCTGGGTGTCGTTCCACTTGTTGCAAGAACTCACGCGGTCGTAGTGGTCGATCCAATCGTCTACGTCATCACCGCGGAGTCCCGCGAAGACAGGGGGATCGCGCTGAGGGCTCGTCACAGTCCAAGAGGGCGCCGCAGGCGGGGTCGTCGGTGTGGTAGGGTTAGAGGCGCCGGAAGGGCCGGGGTTGGAAGTGTCCATTGTTGTAGGGGTAGCTGGGTGCAGGCGGCGACCGGAACGGAGCTCCAGGGAGGACGGGAACGCGAGAGGACGTCGGGATCTTGACGTACCTCCACCACTTTATAATACCGAGACCGATCAAGTTGTCCAGCGCTGTTTATTCCAAAAAAGGCAACGCCCGCAGCTCACGCGCGAAGAAGTCGAAGAAGAGGGAAGATGATGATGGCTATGTACAAATGAAAACGACGAAGTACGTTAATAGTGCTTACAATATATATATATAGTATAGTATAGTATAGTATACGTTGTGCTGCACGCGATCCTGTGCTGTGATAGTTTGTGGTGACCGTGACCGGCTCTTCACTCTCCCTCTCTCTCTCGCTCTCAGTTCCGTATCCTTCTACCTCACCCGTTCTCCGGTGTTGGGTAGCAAACCGGATTATCTCTCCTGGTTAACCTGCCTGCCTTTCTATTTTCTTTCGCACTTCCTTCTCACTCTCTCGATCACTCCAAGTCTCCAGCTTCCTGTGAACATTTGTCTTCTTGGGTTAAGCCAAGCAGAGTGCGTTATACGGCGGCAATGTATCTTCCTCGAACTTGTTCATCGCCAGCTACTCGCGACCATTCTTCTCATCTTGCGTTCAATCGATGTACACTCAGCCGAAAATACTGTGCGCGGAAATAAAATTTAAGCACCGAAACTGCTCTTTATCCAAGATAATAGCGCTCCCTGACCAGCAGGCTACCGTTTATCAGCTGTTCTTTTTTTTTTTTACTCAGATGCTACGCTCCGACCCTATATAGGATCCACTTATTTACTCCTATTTCAGAATTACTGCCAGCCTTGACAGAATGCCTTAGGCAGGAGAGGGACGTACATAGTAAAAGAGCAAAAATGCATAACGGACAAAAGAACGAGCCTAACAATACGCGAATCAAGTAAAAGAATGCATAATAGAAGAAAAAGCCAGCCTAACAAGACGTGAATATAAGGAAATCAGACACGATCATCCCGGGCGGGGAGCTCGCCTGTGGCCAAAAAAAAGTGGGTCGAACGGCCTGCACTTCTTCGCGCCTATGTCTGAACATAACTTCACTATCTTAGAATTTCGAAGTACAGGTGCACTTGCAACAGCGCATCGAAAGCTTCAATTGGTCCACCGGTCGTGGATCGTATATACTAATTTCTGATTGATAGAAAGGCCTCTCTATAATGCATAAAAGAGATCGCAGCTAAAAGGGCCGATACGCCATAGGGTGGATATGGTTGGGCTAGTTGGCGCGTTCCATTATTAGAAACCTAAGCGCTGTAAGAACGGCGAAATACTTCGATCTTTGTGCCTAGCCATTCGCGCGCTCGTTATGCAATGAATAAGAGGATCCTCACCAACTGCGCCTGCGCGGCATTCTACAAACTATTTAGTGCAGTTTACCTGAACACCTGTCGGCTTTCTTTTTGTTTTTTCGTGCGGCTGCTCTTTCTTTCTCAGCACGGCGGCGCATGCCTTTCCTAATTTACCATCAGCCGTAAACGCCTTGATCCAGTATAGACTACCCACTATGTTTTTTAACTCCATGCGACATATAGAGAAAATGTCACGTACATCCCTGACTCTCTTCTTAACGTCGATACTTTCTGCATCCATGTATCAGCGAGAAAAAGACCGTGTACCATTTCGGGCATTTCGAAACAGTGGATGCGGCAGCATGAACAAAACCTGCTTCTATTAAACCCGCTACCTGCTTACTAAAGCTTACATTCATTTTACATACACTAAACTTGTTGAAGAAGGCCTTCAGGCAAGAAGACACGGCTACGCCACGAATGCCCGAATATCGCGAATCCCTCTGCCAACTAGCTCAGCTTCCTAGCACATAAAGTGTATTACTAGACTCTTGGACGGCACAACACGTGGCCAAGTGAAACAGCACGGGGCCACTGACATCTCACTGAGCTCACGCTGTGAAACCCAGACAACCAGCCGAAGCCCCCCGGTACGAGCAAGCAATCCCCATCCCGCAAACCTTGGCACGGCGCATCTGGCTTCTGCTTGGCAGTGCTATTTATTGCGACAGCAATTATACGTGGACACTCCAGGCGCATTTACGCAGTCGGCGTAGCCGTGATGTTCTGTATAAAGTCCATAACACCATTGCCGCGCGCCGTATGCCGTAGGTGCGAGTGAAAGCGGGCGATGCTAAGCCGACAATGGTGGCTGGTTCTCGCGTGCGCAAGCGAAGATGGCGGGCAGGAAGCGCGTCGCCTTCCACTGCGCGCTTCCGCGCGGGGGGTTCTACTCCGGCGGCGGCTGCATATGGCGCGGCTCAACGCGGCCGCGCGGGCGCTATCGTGAAAGCCATCTGCGACTTGTATAGAGCATAGGTGCACCGAGGGCTGATAGCTTCGTGTGTGCTCAGTTTGAGCTGAAGTGGGAGGCAGCACGAAGGTCAATTCGCTCACTGCTGCTGCCGCTCTTCCTCCCGCTAGCGTTTTGACAGCGAGCGTCCGCACTCACCGAGTGAGATGCGTTTATGTTCGCCTGTGCGCACATGACATCATGGTTCTTAATTTAGTTAGTAAGAGAATGTTAGCGCGTTTATGCGGCCCATTAAAGTACTATTCTATTTTCGCATACAAGTCTACTAATGTGCTATCGCAATCGATACTCCACCATTCGGGCGAAACTGCGACTTCTTTTTTCCCTGGTTCACGTAAAGTTCTGCGGCATGAATTTTGGCAAAAAAGCGACATCAAGAATTTTGGGTAACGCGTCCTCCTGTACAACAAAACCTGCGTCGTGCCAGTGCTCGTCGTCTGATGTGTGGCGAGCCGGTCGCCATCTTGGCAGCCGCGCCGCACTGTGGAACCGTCGTCGTCGTCCCGAGCAGAAGGAGCTCGGATCGGAGGAAAGTAAAATAAAGAGAGAGGCGAGGAACGCGGGACTTTCTATTAACTTTAGGGGGGGCCTCGGAGAAAAGGGTAGAAGCGAGAACGGAGAACAAGAGGCGAGGAAAGGAGGGGGTCGCGGAAAGGGGAAGCGCGGGCGGTTGTCGGGAGTAAACCGCTAGGCAAATACGCGTCGAAGTCACCGCCGTGCAGATGAGAACCGCGCGAAGGGAAGAAAGGCGGCAGCACCTTGCCGAAGGAATGAGAGGAGCAAGAGATTCGACGCGGGTGAAGTGGGAAAGGGAAAATGGGGAAAGGACGCGCTCGCGTGGAAGGCTGTGCAGGGGAGAGCAAAGGCATCGACGACGACGACGCAAGTAAGCGCCACCGCCTGCGCCAGCGAGCAAGTCGGTCGGGGGCCGGCGCACCGGTCCGGCAAACGGTCATCCCCCCTTTTCGGTTCCCCACGCGCTTCCCCCGTCGAAGGGAGAGCGGTATAGGGAAGAGCGGGGGAGGAGGGAAGCGCCCTTGTCGCGCACTCGGAATCGATTTGCAGCAGACGTCATCGGATTGCACGCGGCCAAGCAGTCGCGGCACACACACACACACAGCGGGCGCAGCGGCGCTCTCAGGCTGCTCTGGGAGTCGAATCTCCTGCCTGCCAGCTTTGCTTCCACCCGACCTCCCACTTTCCCCCAGGCCGCTTCTTGCATATATAGACGCCTTTTTTTTCTTTGGCCGTCTCCTCATTTCCTTCCCCGCTCTTGACTGGATGCGCTAGTCTCCATACACAAGCCGAGTGGAAATCCGTGCAGTGGGCTGACGAACAGCGCGGCGTGTATCGACGAAACGCCGAGAAAAAGCGCGCGTGAAACGGATGCGGGAAACGATTCGATTTGGAGCCCCACTGGCCGTCCGCACCTGTTCCTTCCGGTTAGGCTGCCCCGCGAGACGCCTTTCTCGCGCTTCGGCGCTGCACAGAGCGCTTGCGCCCGAAATTCTCGACCCGTCGGTTTAAGGGCGAGTCCATTGTGAGCCGTACTACAGGTCGAGAACCGAGATCCGGAGGCAGGGAAGAAAACAACTCTGCAAAAGGTGGAGCGGCGACGCTTGATGGGCGCACACTCAGGCGCTGAAAAGAATACGGAACGGAATTTGATACCAGCCAGTCTGTCGGGAAAGAAGTACAGAAGACATCGTTTCGAATTCGAAGAAGCGCACGATATGCGAGTTACTGGCGGAGTATAAGCGAAGCGCAGCGCTGCACCGAGACATATCAGCAGGAAAGTTTGGCGCGCTATCAGTAAAGGAGCGCCCGTGCTATCGGAAAACGATCGGTTGGGCCCCCCCCTCCTTCGTGGCAACTCGCAAAAGCGTTGCCCTGTCAGAATTCTCCGGGTACAATGCGCGAATAATCAATGAAGAGCGATCAGGCCACAGGCGTTTGCTGCCGATTCTAGTATACGCAGAAGCAAACACCGCGGGCAGCCCTAAAGTATATAGCTTATTTCCCCGCTGAGCCATTTTAGCGCAGTGGCCAAACACGCCAACACGTTCTTTTTTTTTTTCACCCATATATATACACAGGCACAAACACAATCTTCGCTGCCTTCATGCGCGAAATTCGAGATATTGTTATTGTGAATGGTGATTATTCTGCTCAGGTGGCTCGTTTAATTCAGATGAGATATCTTTAACGAAAAATTAAAGATGAAAGTGGTGCTGCCTTAAGGCTTGCTGCTCTAAACGGAGGAGATTGGGGATCCTTAATTTCCTCTGTTCACGTTTTAATTTATGTTGGCAGCACGGTGAGGAGCCGCTCTACCTTATCGCATCCTCGGACGTTAACCTTCCCCCGCTGAGCTCTCGTGACTCTTCATGTTCAGCTTTCTCCTCACGACGCACATCAACGAGCGGGAGCAGGCGTGGCCTCCGAGATTCCAACGGCGCAGCTTTGCCCGTGCCATTTTCGAGGCCACGGAACCGTTGCTGTAGTCACATATCTTACACCGTGCTAGCTACGTAGCAACGATGAGAGAGGATGAGGAGGAAATAACTTTATTGAATAGTAGGGGAAGGGGAGCCATCAGGTCATGGGGGGAAGCTAGGTCGAGTCAACGAGAGCACTCCGCTGCTGGAGCCACTTGCCGGCGCTGATTGCAAACGCCACCTAGGCTACAGGAAGCGTTACTACTTAGAGAGAGAGCTCGAGGCACGAGAGTAAGCTGCTTCCTCCTCTTAGGCTTAGGGAGTCGGCCCGCGCGGACCGATCGCACACACGTCACTGCCCGTTTGGCTGAAAGGTTGCCTGAGTGGCGAATGCTTTGTGCAAGCAAATAAGTGGATCATTAAAGGCAAAGAGCGCTGTATTTGCTAGACTTACCCGGAGAGGCTTGTAAAGCGGGCTCATCGTAAGAGGACATGGAAAAAAAAGCAGACTGAAATGGAAAGTGGTTGATTCTGAGCGTTGTTACCATTCTCATCCGGCAGAGTAACTTTTGTCGCGTGGCATGAATTAATTTTGGTACAGTGTGTGCACCGCTTTGTGATTTGCTTAGGTGCCTCTTGTCGCCTTAACGGTTATGAACAGCATTTTTGGGGCCACTGTATTAATTTGACGTTTAATTAACTGCTGGCAATTAATTAGCTGGCAAGCTTTGTTGTTCTATAGATGATCAACATTTAAAGAAAATACGAAAACTATAATATCCATCTACCTTTAGTTGCTTCTATTCTTTTTTTTTCGTACTGTCAGAGTATCTCGGATGGCACGAAGACTACGAAGAAAGAGCATGAGCATCTTCTTGGCATTGCTTGTTGGCGCATATTTGACTTCACGAGCTTAGCTTTATAGCCGCACAATAATATGTAAGTAACCGTGACGTAGGCGTCACATGTAAATAAACCATCACAATAAAATATAAGTAATCATCCTCCATCTGAACGAAAATATATCCGAGCAAAGAAGAGAAACCGCGGAGCCATGCGTTCGAATACGACCGGAAACGGAAGCCGAATTATCTCTAAATAATGTTACGTCTCAACACCACCTATGATGTTACTTGAACGTTTGCCACGTGTCAAACCATCGCGCCTCCTATCCAGACGTCAACGCGGCGTGGACAACGATTAAAAGCGCTCCCCCCCCCCCCCCCCCCCCCCCTGTAAACCGGAGAAAATGATGAACGGGAGGGAACCTCGTCAACGAATGGATATGCGCAGTTTATTAGACGAGTAAAATCACCACCCATCACTCCGCAGTTAATCAGTTATTTAGACGCGTCAAATCACCACCCATCCCAGGGCACTTATCCAGCCGTCGAGACAGCGTGTAAGCCGGCTGCTGCAGGATTCCACGAAAGGCGCTCAGATCGCGCTTCACCCACCAGAGTGAGCGAATAACGGGGTGGGCGACGACGAAGGAACCAGGTGTCGCCGGATGATTTCTTTTTGCCACAAATTCCTAAACCAGTTTCTTCGAAACGGTGTTACTGGGGGTTATTGATAGCCTGGGCGTGGTATCGCAACGGAGTCGACGGTGGTGATTTGCTGCTGGACAGTTCTCAGATTCCTTAGTCGACTCGCCCAGGGAAGTACGACGGGATTAAAAGGAGAGAGTTTTCGAGAGTGTGGACAGAGGGTCCCCTGACGTGAACTGAGACGTTTAACCTGCTCCTGCATGGAGTGGGCTTCCGTATTGGAGCCGTGTAACTAAGCCTACTTCGCGCTCAAATCTGGGCTGCCTTGACGCACGAACCGTCTATGCGGCCAAGATTCGTCAACCATTGATATTCTGGCAGCGGTAATGGACTGTCCCTCGGCTACCATTCAAGGCGAGACCTGCTTCAATACAACGGACTGAAATCCACACTTGTCGGAAAGACGGCACCTAAACCTTGAGAAATCGGACTAAAAGAAAACCAAGGGGGATATTTTCTTAGGGGGAGGAGGGAGCGAGGAGGTCGAAGACCGAAATAAGCAAGACAGGAAGAAGTAGACAGGGAAGACGAACGAGAAATGGGAGCCAAACGCTCGACAAGGCGCGTTGAGGTAAGCTCTCACCGAGAGAGCTCGATTTGGCGCCGCAGCGTCGAGACCCCATCTCCTCGAGTCGTTGCTGCCGAAACGACTCTGCGCCAAGACTGGGACGAAAAAAAAAAGGGGGGGGATCGCGATCAATCATTAAAAGGAACGTGCTCCGCGATGGCGCACAGCACAAGCCCGCGGCTGCTCTTCCCCCGACGCACCAAAGCCGGCGCCCGAGGAATCCTCTCGCTAAGCTGTTTTGCGCGCGCGTCGAAAACGAAGCGGCGGTGAGGGAAGGATTTAGAAGCAGGGAGGAAAGAAAGGAAAACGCGACAAAATGGGGAGGATAGGGAGTGTACGGTGAGACGGTGCTGAACGGCACAGAAATCAAGTCTTTCGGTGTAGCCTGGAAATAAGAAGCCGGCTTTCCGGATAACGTTGACTCGGATGCGCCGGCGTGTTTGTAATGACTTCGTATCGGAAGGGGAAGTGGAAAGAGCGCGTTGTTTTTCTGGGCGGGAATACAACGGTGGAGCTTTAGATACGGTCGATGTGCCCCTGGAGACTCCGAACTCGTGCTGCACGCTGAAATCGACGACGCAGCGTCCATGTTTTCTTTTCCGTTTTTCCTTCTTTTCAAAACAGCGAAGTTCTGTAGCAGACATCCACAACGGTTCTCGCGCGGCAGCGGCGGCGGAGGCGGCTGCAACTTGGGGCAGCGTAGTCGATATCGCGTAGACGGAAGTCCATGGAGCAGAGCGGAGCCGCTGCAGCATAGACCAACATGCGTCGGATATAACGTATAGTATGATGTACTAAGCTCGGATATAGCGAAAGAATGGCACCGGATATAGTGAAGCATTTGTGAAATATAGGGGGGACGTTGAGGAGAGGCAACCAGATGCTTATGATAGATCCGAAAGCTATGTCTAACAACTCGCTTAAACCCTTACAGCAAGCGTATATTGCGCTGCTCTCGCCAGAAAAGCGAATTCGTAATTTTGATGCCCTCTAAATAATGCGCACTTCATACTATCGGCGAAGATAATAGAACGAGAATCTTGCGTTGCACTGGAAACAAAGGGTGAGTCAGCATCTTTACGTGAAGCGCATAAGCATGAGAATTTTTACGAACACCACCAGGCGTTGCCTCTAGGGCGGTTTTGACAGCTCGCAATGCGCTGTAACGCATATCTAAGACCAGTGAGGGGTACTTAAAGCTATAGTTTAGGAATATGAGCGAACTCACGAAGCAGCACAAGCGGCTTACAAATATTAGCCGGGAGCTTTGGAAGGAGTGGACTTATAGTTAAGAGGCCCTATCTGTCGAACGTACAAAAGAAGGCAAAAAGAGCGCAGGACAAGCCAATCTACGCATGCGCAGAGCATGCCACTGACATTAAACTTAGGGGGGGGGGGGGGGGGGGGAGTTATTACTGTACTTGTTGCTGGGCTACTTGGCTCATGATTAGTACGGTGTAATGGGAAGCTGAGTAAGAACGGGGTGGAAAAGAACGGTATTAAAGGCAGACTATAAAGGCAAACATTAAGTCGAGCTAGGTTGAAAGATTATGCTGCTGTAATAACGAATTCTTCATACTTAATGAAAACAGTGGTTTTGTAAGCGATAAAATGACGAAAATGGGTAATCGTAGTGGCGCCATCTGTGGTCGACTGTGGTACCTCTCAAGTGTGGCGTCAGTCTCTATGGATTCACAGAGAGCAGCCGCGACCCGCCATTGCAACGGCATCGCTTTTCTGTGTTTACAGCGGCCGAGGCGGCAACGTGTGGCAACGTGAGGCTCAAGTCACCGTTACTGGTAACCAGAACCCAAGCAGAGCCACGGAGTGACTCACGCAAGCTGAACAGCTACATCCGCGAAGCAGTACGCTTCGTATATAGAGCTTAATAAAGAGCCTAGAAAAAACATAACTGCATCGATGGAGGTCACGTGGAGATGACGTCAAGTCCTCCGCTTTGGCGCGGGCGGTCCAAATTGAGAAGCAGCTGCGGGACCTTCGACGGGACCTTCGACGGCATTTCCTAGGCAAAAAATTTATACAGTGGCATGCAGATGACGATTATAGACTTCTAGACGACTATCTATCTAGCTCGGCTTAATACTTTCCTTTGCTGTCTTCCTTTGAGAACGGGACGAGAAAGAGCTAAGCCTTTTGCTTGCGCTACCTTTGAACATTCTTAACAACGCGCCCGCTAGTCCTAGACCTCTGCGCCACTGACAAGCAATTCAACAGGCAATCGGAGTAGACTCTATTGCTCGGTCTTTGAGCGCATCATAAAGACGAAGACAGAGGCGAAGAAAATGACAAGGCAAACGCTGAACACAAAAGTTGTCAATTCCAAGACAGAAAAGAAAGAAAGAAGCAGACCAGCGTTCGCCTACGACGAGTGGATGCAAGCGGCGCTCGGCAACGAAAAGCCGCGCAGCGACAGCCAAATGAATCTCGACGCTGAAAAACCGATCGAGAAAAAAAAGGGCGTCGCGCCCAGCAGTACGACGGGCACGAATCTCGTCAGACTTTTCCCTAGATGCCCGCCACCCTCAACTATACGTATAGCATTCGGCAGGCCAGCATATGAGCCCAGAGGGTGGGCGGGAAAGAGGGGGGTGGGGGCTCGCGAGGCGCGTCGCTTTTGTTTTGGCGAGACAATGCGAGAGTATATGGAGAGCCTCGCGCGATGTGCCTGAAGTAAGATAGGCAGGGACATAAGTGAGAAGGGTAGGGGCCAGAGTGAGCACCACTCTGCCAGCAAGCAAGCAAGCAGGCAGGCAGGCAGGCAGGGCATGCAGGCAGGCAGGGCATGCAGGCAGGCAGGCAAAAGCGCAATAAAAATGCTACCGCGCCTCGGCTCGGAAGAGAGCGCGGGGAAGGGAGCCCGACGGCATTAGAGCCAAGCACAACGGGTGCCCCCTCGCGCCTAATGGGGCCCGGAGTGAACGGCACATCGCCGAGCTCTCGACAAATCTAGGGAAGGCGACGGCGCATATACAGTTCGGGCGACGCAGGGGATGACGGCTCCTGTCAGGCCACGAGACGCTCGCTCGCTACTTGTTCCGCCCTCTTTCGCAAGAAGCCGCTGGCGTCGAGCCCAGAGGTCAAAACAGCTTGTTGCTCCACGCATAGGGTTCTCACAGCACGTGTAGCACAGAGAGAGAGAGAGAGAGAGAGAGAGATGGAGGGAGAGGGTGATTGAGAGAGGCCGGGGCGAAGTGGTAGCACGGAATATTTCGACAGGCCGAAAATTCACGGCTCGCCAGACATTGATTGCTGGAAAATAGAAGGGGTGCCGAGGGGCCAGATTTTCCACGTTGATTAAAAAGACAGCAAGCCAACACACAATGAAACTAATGAGAGCGTGGGGGAAACTATATTGAGTTCTAATTTGCAGAAATGACGAGCTCAACGGAAGTGAAAGCGGACGAGAAAACAACTCGCCGCCGGAGGGAATCGAACCCACGCCCTGCGTGCGTTGCTCCGCCATCTTGCCCCCGTCCACATTGTTGGACTTATTGCTATTTATTGCGTGAACAACATCTGACCCGAGGAGTGTAGAAGCCAGAGCCACTGGTGCGCGTCCTTCTTGACCACTGGCGTCACGTGAACATTAAGAGCAGGCAGCTGACCAATGAACCCTCTTATGATGTACCGTCGCCACACGCCCTACGCTGTATGTACGAGTGAAAGCGTGCGAGGGGAGCCGACAGTCGCGGCTCAGTCTCGCCCGCGCGAAACGGGAGAATACGAAGAGGAGGGGCGGCTCGTAGCTTTGTGCGTGCTGTGTCTCCTCGGCGCTCGCTATGCGTTCAATCCATAGACAGCACGAATGTCACTTCGCTCGCTGCTGCTGCCGCGTCTCTTCCCGCCAGCGTTTTGACAGCGACTGTGCGCAGTTATCGAGCGTGATGTGTTCATGTTTGCAGTGCGCGCTGACACCGCGCTTGTCAATTTACTTACCAAGCCAACGTTTACAAGTTGATACGGCCGATAAAGGTAGTATCTTTACTTCGGATGTCTGTCTGCTAATTTGCTATCGCAATTTGCTATCGCTTTCGGGCGAAAGTGCGTCTTCTCTCTTTTTTTTTTTTTGTCTTGCTTCCACGCTGTGAATTGGCCGCAAGGACAAACACAGATGAACGTAATTGAACACGCGACTGAACAAGACTGAACTACTCTTCGGTGCCCCGCGAGCGGCCGTCGCATCCGCGTGTTCTCCCACAAGCGATGTGCAACGCCCCACGCGGCCACAGGGACGAGCGCTAGCTGGCTCGCTTCGTCGCGGAAATGCACAGCCGTCAGCGGCCAAAAAGGAGGAGGAAGGATGCGCCGGAAGTGGAAACGGTTACCCAACAACGGACACCTCTGGTTTGCTTCCTTTCTTTATGCTGCTGCTGCTGCCCTCTCATTCACGGCCCTGATCTTCCAGCCTCGCGTGCAAGGCCGACGAACAAGGCCTCGGCGGGGAGGAGGAGAACAAAAGGCGATAAGCGATGACCGCCGAGTGGTCCCGCCGCGTCGGCGTTGAGCGGTGCCGCTACGCGACGCGCTTGTCCCACGGGTTAGCGAAGGTCGCGCGCATGGGGCTCGCTCGGGGGGGGGGGGGGGGGGGGGGAAATGTGCACACATGCGCGGCTGTTAAATCGCCGATTGGAAGTATATACAGAGTGCTAGGTTGTACGTAAGCGCATGCCAGATCCATGTGATAGGTTTTTCGACGCGGTTCTTTGCGGCGTCGAAAACACCGTGCCAACTTACCCCACAGCTGCTTCCGAGAGCCGATTTACGACCGGTGGCGCCACTGCGCGGTCATGGTCGGCAGCGCACGAACTTCTCCCATAGCGTGCCGTGGAAATTTCGTGACCAGTTGGACTCTGTCATTACCGCTCACGGCTCTTAACGAGAGAGGGCGTACTGCACTGACCTATCACATTCTGCTTAATTCCTGGTGTAAAGACTTGGTGATGACATAATCGGTAACGCTAACTCTTTTTTACGTTTTTCCTTGGATGAGAACACTCCCGCAACACGAAGCCGTTCCTAACACGCTGTGATTGGACAAAGCATCAAAAAATGACGCTGGTCAACGTACACGGCTGCGGCAGCCTGGTAATCCGCAAACGGTAATAAGCCTACGGACAAGCTAAAATTATTTGAGCTTGTTCCTAAACGCATTATCTTTCACGGAACACCAAGTTGCTGGAGACGTCAACGGCAGCATAGCAAAGCTTGCTAGCGACATCTTGTGTCGCACTGTTGAAGCACAACGCTAGGAACGTTTTCGCATTAATTAGGTCGATGCTTGCAGGAAAAAAATTACGCACCGACGATTACGTCACAGCCAAAGCTTTAAAGTAAAACATGGTTGGTCACTGCAATACAATTTATGTGTCACGTGGCCCCTCAGAGGCCACGTGTGTGCTCTTTCGCTTACTGCGCCACAAGATGGCGCCACGAACTGGTCCGTTTTAAAGGCTACTCACTTAAACACTCTGGTATATAACACTGTATTCAGCGAAGGGTAGTAAGCATACCGACCGGTTAGAACTCTCCATAGACGAACTGATAATACGTACAGCAGTTTACGAAATACCGGAACACGAGAGACGTCAACGACACCACCAGCGATGGTAGCGCCATCATGCGGTGAATTGTAGAACACAAAGCATTAGAGACTGATTTTTCGTTTGTTTGGAAGTTACCGCCTACATTGCCGCCTTGAGCTAGTATATATGTTTTTTTTTCTGCTCTAAAGTTATTTCTTTGTTTGTTTTTGTTCGATAACGTTCCCGTGGAATGAACTAAGAAATTCAACATTCATTAGTGATTACGCAGTTGCTGACAGTTGCGGCGCCGCCACTATAGCCGTTGTTTGTGTACCGAGAAAACGTGGCCGCGTACGAGGCGACTAAGGTATGCGCTGCATTCAATTACTGCGTCGAACAACGACCCCACTCTAACCGAAAATGACGTGAGCACTCGCGTTCGAAAAGCAGCCACGTTGACCTTCCAGTATCGGCCTCCTCTCCCTATAGCTTACTTGAAGGAGCGAAAAATACCACCTCCCGACATCGCCCGGGTTCGCATGTTGCAGCACGCGTCTTCAACTCCGACAGGGCGAAATTAATTCGCGCCAACATCAGAGAGCTCTCGCCTCCACAGCATTCGGTCGGTTTCTTCGCTGCTAAACGAGTACAAAGCGACGCCGCTGAATCGCGATGTGTGATTAACGAGCCGAGATGCCGCGCTGGAAGCACCGCGAAAAAACAAAACGCGGGAAACAATCGAGTTGTGCACAAAGACCCGTCGACAAAACGCTCCGCTCGCGCCGCGGGAGAACGCCGTTTCTCAAGTATCCCGTCATCGCTCGTGCTCGTTTTATGCGTTCATTTCTCTCTCTCTCTATCTCTCTCTCTCTTCCAAGGCAGATTCATGCCAGAGGGACGAAGGACGCCCATAGGCTACGACGAAGAGGACATTGTTTGCACAATAAGGGCGGCACAAGGACGAAAGCGTACGTTCCAGCAAAAGAGAAGACGAATATTGTTTTTTTTAATAAGAAAGGAAAGAAGAAATAAAAGAAAACAGCCGCTTGGGAATCGAGCCGGGGCAAGGCGCCACCGTCATTAAAGTCGCACGCGAGGGAGGACCCTGCGCTTTGTCTCCAACGACGCCGCGCTGTCAACGAGGCCCCGACCGTTGCCGTGCCGGCCTCACGGTCTGGGGTGCGTGACAAGGGCCGTCGTCACTGCCCTCCCCACCCCCTTTCCCCACGCTTCCTCCCTTCCTCAAAACACGCACTTTGCCGCACATGCACCAAGAGACAGAAGGGACTGGTTGAAAGAGAGAAGGGGCTGGCCGCACCGTGCTGCCCGGTGCCCGAACACGCCACCCCAATCACACACGACTACGCAGGACCTCTCTCTAATTTGCCCGCGCTGTGTGGACACAAACCCGACTGACGTTCGACGCAAATGCGACGGAAGCGATCCGACGTACAACGAGGAGCGCGCGCATATTGCCCATACGTACTTCAACCAGTCCCTGTATATGTTCTCCACAGCGACACGGGAACCTGAACGCCTCCTCGCAATAACGACACCCCAGAAAAAGGTTGAAAACTCACGTCGCCACGACACCAAAACGCCTACAGCTGGTACATCTGCGACTCAGAACCAGTTCCCTTTTCATCTTTTCTTTTTCTTTCTTTCTTTACGCCAAACGATTGCTTTGCAACAAGAGCGTTAGCCCACCTATAATAATCACCAGCCTTTTTCTTTCTTTATGTCCACTGCAGTACGAAGGACTCTCCCAGCGACCTTCCGATTGCCCCTTTTTTGTATTAGGCGAATAAAACTTGCCCCTGCCAATTTCTCAATTTGATCACCCCGCTTAATTTCCTGCAGTCCTCCACTGCGCTTCCCTTCCATTGGCACCCACTCTGCGACTCTAATGGTCTAATGGACCTGCCCTACGCATTACATGGCCTACCCGGCCCCATTCCTTTCTCTTAATGTCAACTGGGATATCGGCTATCCCCGTTTCCGCTCTAATCAACACCGCTCTCTTCCTGTGTCTTAACGCCACACGTAAAATTCTTCGTGCCATCGCTCTTTACGCGGGCCTTGTTCTCGAGCTTCTTTGTTAACCTACAAGTTTCTGCCCCATACGTGACGTCACATCGAGTAACCCTCGAGCGACATCACTGAAAGCACACGTCTGACGCACGTAGAATCAACGAGTGCTGATCAATATAAATCGTGCGTCGTTATTTACCTCCCCCCCTCCCCGTCTCTCCCTATGAAATGCCAATTGCATATGGGGCCTTTAGGGGTCAAATAAACAAATGAATGGAATGAATGAATGCATCAAATTATGACGACGACGGAGAGAAATAGCAGAAGACACGCACGCGGCTGTCCCCGTCAGCTTCCCCAGCTAACTCATTTCACCGTATTTACCGGCGCACGGCTTCAGCAGCGCGGACGACAGCGGGCGCAGGCTGGCGCGATGACGAGAGAGCCCACCGTAACCCAATTACGGGCGACCCGAGAACCTGCCGTCCGCCGGAGAGCGACGACTCGGATGACGGAAGCGGCGCAATGGCAGAGGCCGCCGTCTCGGCGCTTCCAGCCCGTCGCTTCGATGCCCGTCGCCGCATCGGTGACGGAGGACAAAAGAATCGCGCCCAGCAGGCAGCAGCGTCTCGCTCTCTCACTCTCGCAAAAGAAGCAAAAGGAAGCTCGCCTCCCTCCGCCTCCTCCCCCCCTTCCTCCCGTCCTCCTGCTGGGCGTTGCAGAAACAAAGGAACCAAAGAACTCACTGCTAATGTCCTTCGTTCTAGGCAGCTCTCTCGCGAACTCCACCAAAATGCAGTCGTCGTGAAACAACAAAGAAGGCCGATGTCGAAAGTCCACTAGCCTGGCGAGACATTTCTGCGGCGGTGTGAGTACCGCTAACCCGTTTCAGCCGTTCGAACCAATCGGCGTTTGCGGGTAGGTTCAAGTTTGGCGCAGAGGCTTAGGCCTGATAGTTCGGAGTCGCAGAAAGCTTTGCGCGTGCGAGTATTGGAGTACGAAAGAGCGGCGAGCTTGAGAGCTGGGTTTTGAAGCTTTAGGGTTTGAACTTATCAGATATGGGGCGGGACCCACGGCTTGAACGTGTTTAGAATTTATTTTTTATTCATATGTTGATCTTGTGTTTTTGATGTTCCAACCATTCTTCAACTAAATACGAGTAAAGTGAAAAATATTTCCTCTCTTGTGCACCGGTTACGGCGCTATGAACATGCGAGAAATGTACCAGGTGTCTCAGCGAACACTTTCAAATTATTTTTAAATACTGTCTCTGCCAGACAGCAGAATTTCAGCTAATTAGTTAAAAACTTCATTATTAAATTTATGTGATTCAGTCGATCACACATGTAAATTTTTTGTGCAAGTAATGTCGGCCTCTGCGAGTAGACCAGCTCGAAGACTAGAATTGTGCTATCTGCCACAGGGAATTTTTACAAAAATCGACAGTGTTCGCTGAAACACCTTATATAGATATTGAGACATTGCATATATATATATATATATATATATATATATATATATATATATATATATATATATATATATATATATATATATATATATATACGCATTCACCTTCAGTCACACGACAACTGAGGAAAACGAGTCTTGAGCGATCACGCACGCTCCCTGGCGCAGCGGGCCCGAGATGTGACGTCCCAGCCGCAGGAAAAAGTACTCACCTGCAGCGACAGAATAGAAAGGACAAATATTAAGTTCCACGGCACACAATATGCGACAGAACACAGACAACACGAATACGAAAACGCAATACTTTGGCTAGCGCACGCAACTATTCGCAGCGCTAAGGATCGCTCTCACATATACCTTATCAGCCTACAGATTTTTGAGGAAAGTTGTATTACATAAGGGGTGGGCACATGCACTGAGATAAATACTTTGGTAAGGTATACCGCACGTGTGATACAGGCAAAATCAACTCGTACTATGAACATAAATATGTGCGAATTAACAGACCATATGCACGTACGCATATACAGCAATAAAACATGTTGAAGGTCGCGGGTGATTTTTTTTTCAAGCGTCAAGAAACGATACAGAGCAGCTGACGGTAGCAACGTGCTCGGGAAGGCAGTTCCGATCAGTGGCTACTCCGATAGTGGCGGCAGCGTACTGTGCAGGAAGGAGACACTGAGTGCATCGCAAAGCAGAAGTTGCTTTTGAAGATGTGTGCTGTGTGGTCGATCCCTCGCGTGGAGCCATGAGTGAAGGAATGAACATCGACAACAACAAGAATACGATGACGGTGTCCAATGTGAGAGCCTACTGCTGCCGCAATCAATGAGTCCACAGGCTGGAGTAATCGCTGAAGTCTCGAGATTTAGTGGCGCATGTTATACTTCCAAAATGCGCGAAGGCAAAAAAAAAAAAAAAAAGAAATAAGAGAAGACCAAACAACACGAACACAGACGAACAACAGGTTTGGGCAAACACGAGGAAACATGAACAAAATAAAGTAGCTGATGAGCAAGAAGGGTGGACACAGTGTCGTGAAATATTAGGTTCTCTGAAACATAGACTGCGGCCGCAGGAATCGTAGTGCATTGGGACGACACACACTGAAAATAACGATGTGCCGCCATTGTGATGGACTAAGCGCCTCCCAATCTCGGAGGCCCAGTTCAATTTTCAATAGTTTGCGTGTTTCTTGCTGAAGTATAATCGTTGTACGTACGGAAAGAGGGAGACCGTGTGTGTCTGTGTGAGAGTGCATCCGTATCTGAATATACGTACGCCTGTACGCATATATATATGCGTGTGTGTGTTTGTGTGGAGGTCGGCACGAAATACAGGGATGCTAACTATTTTCTTTTCTGAGAGGACTGCGCATGTCGCAACATGGCAAAAGAGTAAGAGCGCTAACCAAGACAAGAACGGAGGAGGCGAAAACCGTCGACAAGACTCGGCTGCCCACTCGGACTTGAGCACATACTCCACAGGTGACGATGGCGCGGCGCACGCGAATGCACAATTGTGTCACTCGCCAACCGCGTATACGCTCGGCGCGCACAACCTACTACCTTTCCGCTCATCCCAGCGCGCCCCGAGACGGCACAAACGGCATTGAAGCACGCAGACCTAGATTCGCATATGGCAGCTTCGAGGCTCGGTGCCAGCCCGCGTGGAGTTTAAGGGGAGCGACGACCGTTAACGTGGTTAACGCCGGCGCCAACCGGCCGACGGGGACAGGCAGCCCGCATGCGGGGTCCCGTCAAGGACAATCAGAGCGTCGCACCCACGAGTGTCCTGTCTGGGTCAACGAGCTCTTATTTTTTTTTTCGCTCGCGACTTCTTTCTTTGTTATTCCTGCGCCCGAATTTACACTGCCCTCTTTTTAGCATCGAGTAGCAAGCTGGATGCACGTGTGATGCCTGTCTGCACACGTGAGGGGAGGGGTAGGATGCTTGCGTGAGCGAGAGCTTGAAGGAGGCATTAAGCGCACACATCTTCGAAGCAAGCGTGAAAGGAATCATTGTGAACGCGCGTTTGAGGAGACGATATGCACAGCCTGCGCAGCCGAACCAGAAAAGCACAGACAAAAGAGTAACTAACCCAAAAATAGCAAGAAAATGTATACAAATTCAACAATTCGTAAGATTCCGGTGACGTCCAGCTGCTGAGCCAGAGGTAACAGTGAGAGCATCATTCCGGGCAAGTTGGTAATCCATTACTCAAATGATATTGCGCAACAAAAGAACGACACGGACGTGAGAGGACGACACACCAAGCGCACCATTGCGCTTGGTGTGTCGTCCTCTCACGTCCGTGTCGTTCTTTTGTTGCGCAATATCATTTGAGTAGAGGTCACAGGTTCGATTCTGAGCTTATACGGCCCCTTTCGAAAACGTTGGCGCGCCGGGCCTTTGGGCGCTCGTCAAGGACCGTACCCCGTCTAGTGAGGCTCACAACTTTCCGCCACGGCGTACCTTGTACGCGCTGTACAGTATCGGGACGCAGAACCCTCCTAGTTTCGATATTTAATCTAATTTAATGTAATTTTTAAAATCCGGAGCACCAGGGTTTCCCATAGAGAGATTGTGGCTTCGGGAAGTGGAAGTCTTTTTCTTTTTTGTTAATTATTTTGTTAAACAAGAAAGAAAATATGCAGTCAGCGAGTATCGATGACAAACTAAAATGAGTCGGAGCGACATCTCGGAGGCACGTGCAACGTACCAGGGAATCTGTCATCCCTCACTGAAGTAGAAATTTCACGGTTACCGAATACAGAAGGATAAAGTGCCCGAATAATCCTGGGGGGCGGGGAGGGGGGGGGAGAAAAGACGTAGGCTGCTGGAGGATTCCTGGGGGAATGATGCGTCACCTGCGCACGTCGCCGGATGACGTACGCTGGAGACGGGAGCTAAAAGCGCCGTCAAATTGCCCAGTACAAAATATGAAGCGGGGCTAATAGCTAGAGATTGTCAAACGAAGGGAAAAAAAGAAGAAAAAACAAAGCGATGTAGTCGGGACCACTCGGGAAATAGTACAGCTCCATCCTCCGTTCTTCGCTCATTCATTTTCATTGTCTTGGAGCCCACGTCTTTTCTTCTTTCTTCTCTTTCTTTTTTTTTTCCAAGGGCCAAAAAGCGTCGCGCGGCAACGTACGTAACCGTGCCGACCGGCGCGCAAGCTCCGTAATGGTCTGAGCGCCGGAGCGCACGACGCAGGCAGATAGGTATGACGGACACATTCGCAGAGGGCGAGTGGGAACACAAGCCTCCTTCTCCTCCTCCTCCTCCTCCTCCTTCTCTTTCTCCTCGATGGCGGAGCCAGCCGACTGGCTTGACGCGGCACAGCGCCGGTATAGCGGGGAGAAACCAAAGAAAGAAAGACCAGAAGAGAGCGGTCCATGGAATGGACGAAAGCAAAATTACTATCCGACAAGGCAAGGACAGCGGGGTGAGAGCAAAGAGAACATATATAACGGAAGGCGCGGGACAGCGTATATAGTGCGGAAGGAAACACGTGTGGGAGGCCGAAGACAATCATGGAGACCAGACGAGAGAGAAATAAAGTACGAGAAAAATAAATAATAATAATAAAGCAGCCGAGGGGGCTGGGGAAGCTACCCGGACGAGTCAGGCCAAGCGCGGCCGATCCAGCCAGCCATCCTCCCAGCCATCCAGTACCGGCCGCGTAGGGACCAAAAGTTGAAAACCCGGCCAGGACTCGAGAAAATTACTCGGTTCCGTGACGAAAACCAATTTCGCGCGTTCCTTTGGCCGCCATTCGCCGCCGCCACGCGACAGACGATTCTTCCCCCCTCAGCACCGTTCTCGTTTTTCCTTGCTTCCACTTAGGTTGTCATTGTTTCAAGCCTTTTGTTTGATTTCTTGCCGACTGGGCTTCCAGGGTAAAGTATACCTAGTTTTTTTTTTCTGTGGAGGTGGGTTTGCCCTAATTTATGACGTCCCTCACTTTGCCGTCGCTCTTATTCAGCCCCCTCTCGCGGCCGTCACGAAACTTCTCTACGGTGTGTTGACTTCCCGTTCGTTTTGACTCCGGTGCGCTGCCGAAGCTAATGTTGATGGCGATGATGTTTATTCGCATCACTTTTCAGACGGGGCGGCGGCACATAGTCACCTGGCTTGCTTGATTTAATCAGGCTTTCGTATTTAAAGACCTTATCCCTGTATTATTGCGATGGCACTTGTATTGAGAGTCGAAGCGAATTTTCGCCGTCGTCGTCGCGTCGTCACCGTCGCCGTGAGGTTCCCCATATACATAGGGATATGCATGCTATATGCCACGCCATGCTATGCGACATGCGGTGCACCTGTATGCGGGTTATATTTCCACACCATTATATCCCTAGAGTTGCTCATACCAGGTCTTACATTCTTGACAAAGTTTTTCTCCAGAATTTTGAGAATAGCAGTGCACAAACAAATGTCATGAGACAAAACACCCACAGCGCAAGCCTTTTATCTTAAGTTTTCTCAGGCTTAAATATTAAAAGTGCGAAACAATAACAGAGCTCAAACTTGAAAATGATACGATTTCATAGGCGCTGTGGTGCACTACCTCCGGAATCGGCCCACGAAGGAGGTTTGAAACGTACACGATACGGAGAAGTGGTGGTAAAGTCCCTAAGAAAGACGTTGGCTTTAATTAATAACCATAAATGAAATTGCCCTATGGCAGGATTCAAACAGAGCACTTCTAGCACAACAGCTCGTTTTTTACTTAGCTTACGTTTACTTCAATTCATGCTGCCAGTACGGATATACAAGTCTTACACTTTGTGTCAGATTCTGACACGTTGCTATCGCATTCATTCGTTGTTGATTTTGTACCGTTACCTACACTCACAATGACTCCGGTTCTATTAATCACTTCCCTGTTTTTCCACCAATACTCAAAACATCATTTGCTTATCCCGACTGCTGACCAATTAAACCTTCCATATTTGAATCGCAACGCCTCCGGAAGGTGGACGTGCCCCGTCTTCTCCCGGCTAAGCGCCTGCTGCCGGGGGTCCTTGCACTGCGGTTCCAGGAAGCCTAAGGTCGCTTCGACGTCTTACCCTCTGCATTAGGCCTGACATCAAAGCCTCCTGGACAGCCTGGAGGGGGACAGTCATGACGTGACTACAGCGGGCTGACGGTACCATCGTGAAACACGGAGAACAGACGAGGCACGTACGCGATACGTGCAACTGCTGGCCTGCCGGTGCCCTATCTATCGGATCTAACCGATCTATCCGTCTACCCATGGGCTGTCAGCCCATAAGCGTGAGGTCGAGGCACCGAGTTTACAGGTTTCTGTACTCGACCGGCCCGAACGATAAGGAGAGAAAGAGGAGGCCCGGGAGGTCAGACTACCAAATCTCGCTAAAGTGCTCGCAGTAGTGTTTCTTCTAAGTCAGCTTGTTCGTGCTGTAGGTGACACATATTACCTCAGGTGTGTCACACGGTGAGCCAAGCAAAAAAACAGACAGAAAGCGAAAAGAAAGAAGAGACGGCGCCGTGTCAGCCGTTCAGCGACGAATCGAAGTGTACCGAACTAGAAAAGCAATTTAGGCAGGTTCGTTTACGTTGATGGATGGAAGGCAGCGTGCGCTTCGCGATGCGTGTAATTAATAAATCAACGCGCGCGCGTCCACCCGCTCGCACCGACACCCACTCCCCGCTACTCGCGCTCACATTGGCGGTGCGCCAGTGTGCGCGAGTGGGCGCGCAAAGGGGATGTTGCGGCGAGGTTGTCGGTATCTGGGACTGGGTAGAATCATCGGAGCCGTACTCGCATAAGCCTCTCACGCTAGAATTGTTCGCAAGTTATCCCCACGCGGATGATTGCGAAAGCATTGCGGCCACGTGACTCGAGCGGCAGCGTCAGCAGAAGCGCCGCGACGTTATGTCACCAACGGTGTCCGCCACAAGGCGCGTACAACGACGCGAGGTCATGGGTTTGAGTGCCTTAATAACCTTTACCTTAATTAACCATGCCATATTTAAGTTCGCCTTAATTAACACCAAAGGTCGTGGGTTCGACACGTACCAAAAGGTCGTGAGATCGAGTGCATTGACTCTATCTGAATTAACTGTGCATTAACACCAAAGGTCGTCGGTTCCGATTCCCACCAAGGGTCGAGGGTTCGGTGACTTTGGTCACGCCAACGCCAACGCCGGATTTTCTGCCTCGTGAGCCATATAATGCTTTCGCACTACAAATCTGGCCAATCCTGACTGTTGACATATTAACGAATGCAGCCGGCCAAATGCAAAGCCCAATTACGCACGATGGGCACAGTACATTTAGCCACAGGGTCATCATTTAGCCGCAGGGTAGGGAAATAATAATTATTGCGGTATGCGGCATATGCAGTACAGAATTGTTCCCCTGCACTGTACGCCAGCAGTATTCAGACAAAATCATCAACAAGCCAATCCTGCTGTGTCACGGGATGGAAAATAACGCCGAGAACGTTTGTCCGGAAACGGACTTGCCCCCTGACATAGCACAGTGTGTCTCGAATGCGCTGTTTTGCTGCACGGGCTGACGCGGCAACCGAGTTATTCGATGCAAACACTGCCACGCCACGAGGCTACTCGGGTCGCAGTGTACTTACGTGCTGTGGAGGAAGCACGATATGCTGAGCGGGTGAAGGTGCACGGCGACACCTTACACCTCCACCACCCGAGCATGAATCCCTGCGTCACTTGGTGCGCAGACAAGGCAGCGGATCACTGCTCGTATTTTGAGGCGACTTTCCCGACGGACGCTGCCATTTTTTGTTTTGGGGACCTGCAGCAGTCTTCCGGGGCTACTATATAGAACGCAATTTCGTACGTTTCGTTAAAACAGATAGGCGTGCGCTCGTTTTGGTGCCTATCGCGTACGCCTCTTTCAAATTTATGGTACCGACAATACGAACTTTACGAACGCGCCTCATAGCGGTAGGAACCTACACGTATTGCGGTGTCAGTGACCTGCGAAAGCAAAGTAGTTTTATTGATTTCGCATAATTTGTACTGCTTTTGGCACGTCAAATCCCCTTAGTGGTCAAACGAACGAACGAACGAACGAACGAACGAACGAACGAACGAACGAACGAACGAACGAACGAACGAACGAACGAACGAACGAACGAACGAACGAACGAACGAACGAACGAACGAACGAACGAACGAACGAACGAACGAACGAACGAACGAACGAACGAACGAACGAACGAACGAACGAACGAACGAACGAACGAACGAACGAACGAACGAACGAACGAACGAACGAACGAACGAACGAACGAACGAACGAACGAACGAACGAACGAACGAACGAACGAACGAACGAACGAACGAACGAACGAACGAACGAACGAACGAACGAACGAACGAACGAACGAACGAACGAACGAACGAACGAACGAACGAACGAACGAACGAACGAACGAACGAACGAACGAACGAACGAACGAACGAACGAACGAACGAACGAACGAACGAACGAACGAACGAACGAACGAACGAACGAACGAACGAACGAACGAACGAACGAACGAACGAACGAACGAACGAACGAACGAACGAACGAACGAACGAACGAACGAACGAACGAACGAACGAACGAACGAACGAACGAACGAACGAACGAACGAACGAACGAACGAACGAACGAACGAACGAACGAACGAACGAACGAACGAACGAACGAACGAACGAACGAACGAACGAACGAACGAACGAACGAACGAACGAACGAACGAACGAACGAACGAACGAACGAACGAACGAACGAACGAACGAACGAACGAACGAACGAACGAACGAACGAACGAACGAACGAACGAACGAACGAACGAACGAACGAACGAACGAACGAACGAACGAACGAACGAACGAACGAACGAACGAACGAACGAACGAACGAACGAACGAACGAACGAACGAACGAACGAACGAACGAACGAACGAACGAACGAACGAACGAACGAACGAACGAACGAACGAACGAACGAACGAACGAACGAACGAACGAACGAACGAACGAACGAACGAACGAACGAACGAACGAACGAACGAACGAACGAACGAACGAACGAACGAACGAACGAACGAACGAACGAACGAACGAACGAACGAACGAACGAACGAACGAACGAACGAACGAACGAACGAACGAACGAACGAACGAACGAACGAACGAA
>NC_092822.1:102390000-102467500 GCF_023375885.2 Dermacentor andersoni
GGGGGAACTTCCCGGTTTCGGTGGCAGAGGTAATTGGCGCCATCTCTGTATTGGGCGAACCCGAAAATCCGTTTCCCTTGCATGGCCTCGTAGATCGTCGCGCGCACGCGCGCCGAACCAGGTGGCCGAGCCCTTCCCCCCAACTCCTCTCCAATCGCCCTCCCTCGTTGCTCCCTCGCAACTCCCTCACCTTCGACTGTCTCCGCGCGCACGCCGTGCGGCCCCGCCGGCCCGGTGCCATATCTGCCCTCTGCATGACGTTTCACGTTTCGTTATCTGCTGTTATCGCGAAGCGTGCTCTGCTGTAGGTTCACCGACGTGGGTAGTTTCGTTAGTTTCGTGGTCCTCGGTGGCTGTGTGCTTGTGCTCCGCGATGTTTCGCCCGTTTCACGACTCGTACCGCTCGTGCATCGTGCCGTGGTGCACAAATACCTCAGAAACAAGCCCTGCAAGGTTGTTCCGGGTGCCTAAAGACAACAGGTGAGCGCTCAGACCCAAACACATCAGAATGCGCATGTACACTAACACAGCCCTGTCCATGTTTGTGCTCCATGAGGTTCCGGACGTCGTTGCGCCTTGATTATGCTACACTTGCCTCTTCCCGGTAGAGAAAGCTGACAAATAGTTGTTCCTCCTCATTGTCACCTGGTCTATGACTTGTGTTTTTCCATGCCAAGTCTCATTCTGCAACTTCAGTAACTTGCCCAGCTTTCCATACCGCCCTCAGTGCTTTTTCTGTGTGTCACGTTCGACAAACGTACTAACAGCTGAAAAATTACTGTTCGTGTTTGTGTACTATCTCAGTAACCACCGATGGGAAAACCGCACGGACAACCTTCATGTGTAGGCATGATACACTTTTATTTTTCTTCTGGAAAGCATGAGCATTGCAAGTGTCGTACATGCAGATTTTTGCAGTTCGTATTTATTATACAAACGAGTGCCCAGTAGATACGACTTAGTGCCTTGAGTGACGTAATTTTATTGCTAAGCATTGCATTCGGGTCGAAAGAAAATTCGTGTTGTTTGCTTATTTTACCTGGTCTTTGATTGAGGAACAAGCCTTTCTGCGAATATTTTCTATGTGGTGCTGCAAAAGCCGACTACCTTCTGTTCCCCTTGCCACCGTTACTCAAATAGTGGCCAAGTGCAAAATAATGTGATAATGTGTATTTCAGTTTTTACTACAACGTTATTTTTGTTCTGCCATGTCTTTTTCAATTTGTTCAGCAGTAATAAACATCTCACGCATTTCATATACTTTCGTGCAGATTTATAAGTAAGCTCTTTTTTTTTTTGGTATGGCTCTCAATCAAACAGTGTTAACATATTATTCTATTTTTTAGGTATTTTGCGTGTCATTGTTTTTGCCATTACCAGTGAGTTTTTCCTTTTTATAGTTGTCATGACTATGTCATATATGTCGTCCAGTTTTGTGCAATATCTTAGTGCATATATCAGAAGCTCGTCTACATTTTGGTCTTGAGGGCGTTATATAAAAATCTTGTTTTTTTGTGTGTGTACATGAAACGGCCTTAACGTTTTATAGCGCTTTCTTTTGTTATTTCACCGTCTGTGAACTCTTTTTGTTTAGTAATCTTGTATATGTCATGCACCTTTCCCTTTTGCTCATTTTTTGAGCGTGTATCGCACCACGTTATAAGAAAGATCTGTTTTCGGAAACGAAGTCAATAAACCGAGACCAAAGATCTGTTGTGTTGGAAGTGGAATTTTTTTTATGTCCCGGCACATGCTGGTATAATATAAGTATGGGCAAGACTGCGTGCGTGCCAACGCATAGCCAACGGCGCACCACGCGCCAGCTCGCAAGCAATGCCAATGCACTGCGTAGCGCGCGCATTGCTTGCGAGCTGGCGCGCGGTGCGCCGTAGCACGCGCGCGATAAAAAAAAAGAAATACGCGCCTCGTACAGGTAAAAACAAAGAGAAAGTAAGCGGAGCGGGTCGGCATAATAAAAAGAAAAAGAAAAGAAAAACTTTCGGGAGAGGAGGCGTCCCGCGGCTGCTCTTCCTGTTGCCATGACAACGTAAACAAACGTGTGCGCCGCCATATTGCTTCTGCGTCGCCCATTGGTTAGGGCCGTAACTGAAGGGGACCTTGGCGCTAGCGTCGAAAGAGCGTCTGCTCGAAAACAACCAATGGCAGCCATGCGGAGATTCATCCCCGTGCTACAGTGTTTTGTCAGCGAGTTTCCGCGGTCAACGAGGGAGATGTGTTTGTGTTCCCGGTACGAGCATGACGTCATGCTTATTAACTTCGTAAACGATAGCTTATAATTTTATACGACCGTTAAAACTAATATCCTTACTTCGCATAGCTGTAGATTAAGTTGCTATCGCATCGATGCTTCGCCTTCCGAGCGAAACCGCGATGGAAAAATTATGCGCTTCACCGGCCACAATGCGATGGTCGTACAGGTAGACGTGAACAGACCTCACTCGATGACCACGGACACTCGCTGCCTGGACCTGACGTGATGAAGAACGGCAGCAGTGGTCAGCGAGCACTTCGTGCTGCCTCTATAGCTTCAACGTGTCTCCAAAAATTGAGATGATGCGGCCTCCAACTCTAGGGATGGACAACACAGCTCACACGAATCTACAAGTCATCTCGTCTCACGAAATCTTTGTATCTGCCGCCGCTGATAACCTTCAAGATAGGTCAAGTGCGGCCACTATCAGCTGTGCCACGAGCAGCAACGGCTGGGCTAGAATTGGAGGCGCCCTCATTTGCCTCTACCCCCTCCCCCCTTGTAGGCTAACACTCGAACGCTTTCCCTCGCACCTACAACATACGGCACCGCGGGTCGCGATGTGATCTTATCACGATTGCACTTTACACAGAACGTGACGGCGATGCTGACGATCGACGAAGGCGAAATATCGCCTGAAGTGTCCCTATATTTATATGAAAAATATATGTTTATATGTTTTTCATGCTGTAACTGCAGTTAAGCGAACTATAGACTTTCTCTGTCAACACATAAAAGTTATGCAAAAGAATTACGAAAAAGAATTTTGATACTGCTGAGGGAGTCAAGCAAAACAATTCACAGGCACGGCTTTTGTATAGCAGAAAAAGGGAATATAGGGGCGTTGCCAAATAATTATTTCTTCTTTAGAAAGTACAAGAAAGAACTTTGCGCAAACTTACAGGGCCCAATTTTCCAAAAGTCCCGCTATGAGAAATTTGCATATTGACACGTGCATGGATAGCAAAGCATAAGTTAACAAAGTCACTGTAGAATTTACTGTAATCCCCGCTATAACAATTTCTCTACATGCTTTTTTTAGACAGAGAGATACAATTTCGTTTCTTTGATTTCCACGGGGTGAAGAAAACATGCAACTGCGCCTCGGTCATTCAGGGACGGCACCAGTCTCTTTCAATGTGGGTATCACTCCCAGCTTTAACTTACTTTGGCTTGTGTAAGCGGACGTATCTCCTGTAGGAGAGAGACAAATGAAAACACGTGAGTGGTAACTACAGCACGTAACCAATGCCTCATCGTTTAAGGTGTCAAAACTCCATTTCCAGTCCGCTCTACCTCAAGCTCAGAGTCATGAGTAAATTCTGGAACGCTTAGAAGAACTTTCTCTCGGCCTAGCCGGTGTATATTTGAGAAATATTTTCAAGGCGCAAACAAGAGACAAGGCACAATATTAAGGCCATACACAGGACAGGCGCTTGTCCTGTGTGTGACATTCCTATTGTGCCGCGTCTGTAATTTGCGTCTTAAACGTATTTGTCAAATCTGGAACGCTCATTGCAAGCAAAGAAGACGGCTGAAATGTGTAGTCCAACATCTTAAACGATTAAAACATTAAAATGTTTTCTAATTAATTTTATTCATGCATTAACGGTCGAGATTGGACTAACCTTATGTCCATTTTAAAAAGGAGAGGCGTGAACACTTTGCAATTATCTCTCCGTTGCATCAACAAATCATCAGCTTAAAGGTTTGGAAGATTATAATACGCTGTGTTGAAGAAAAGTTGTAGAGAATTACTTCATCAACGTGGCTCTACCCTGAATTCCTGCAAATTCGTTAATTATTTTCTAGAGGCACATTGTTTTTTTTTTCTTAAAGGGACACTAACTTCAACTATGAAGTCAAGCTAAAGTGATAGAGTAGTGCTCGAAAATCTCTAAGGCATTAATATTCTCGCGAACAGAGACTTAATAATCGAGAAATTGAAGTAAATGCAGGACATGGTTAGAGACTCCCCCGGGACATTCAAGCTCTTGCCCTATGACGAAAGCACTCCTTATTTAAATTTTGTCGCTAGTACTCAACCACTCGTTGCAAAGGACTCTTGCATTGTATTAAACGACGAAATAAAATGCTACTTGTCCAGTTCTATTCCATTTTTCTAGAAAAAAAAAAGAACTTATTGAAATCACCGTTGACGCCAGCGCAGGCGGTCGAAAGGTTTCATTTTCGCTCGACTCTGCGCCGCCCACGCTTTCGCGTTTCACTAGTTTTGTTATCGCGCAGTGCTGCGCTGGTTTTGCTGGCTCGCAAAACTCGCAACAAATGGCGAGTAGCAGAGAATTCAACTTCCATGTTATGTCGCGGAATGTCCGAACGGTCTACGCCACTTGACCAAAAAGCAGCTGCAGCGGCGAATCCACCGCTCTGGATGGATGGATGTTATGAGCGTCCCCTTTGGAACGGGGCGGTGGGTTGCGCCACCAAGCTCTTGCTACTATACTGCCTAATATCCTACCTAGGTTAAATAATGAAAAAAGAAAAAAAGAACACTATGAACTACCACGCCCAAATTTTCTGATCCCCTATTGCGAACAGTGCTTTTGTACGTCTCCGTCTTTTGTCTTTTCCCTACTTTTCTTCCACCGATCTTCCAATCGCCTCTTACTAATGTCTATTGCGGACATGTTTGCTTTACCACTGCTCCCTCTGAACCCAAGGGCTTCAAGGAGGCTAGTGGTGTCTAAATCGACCGCTGGGTAGACGTCTTCACATTCTAATAAAACATGCTCCGTCGTTTCCCTAGCTTTACCGCAGCAAGCACATGCTTCTTCTTCCTTGCTCTGTGTTGACTCGGTAGCGCCTTCTGTCAGGCGTGGTTTTACTCACCGACGGCAGAAAAGGGTGGTGATGGCGTATGCAACGTCACCACTCCGCCGGTTGGGTGGCGGGAGATCTGAATTTCGAAAAAGGCATTCGGACCCCTTCAGATGGAATGTTTTCGTAAACTAAGCCTTTTTTTGGCGTGAAACAAGCATTGCCAGGTTTCTGGAATGGTAGTTAAACAGTCCACGTCGACTTAGTATTTGCCTTTAGTGTCCCTTTAAATTACGAGAACTAAGGCCTATAACGTGCATTTCTTGTAGACTTTATTGCCTTCAGAATGTTTCTTTATTCTCCCAACAAATTCTTATTAATTATATCACATGCGTCGACCTTGCTACTGCGCCATAAGCTCACCAGCAGCCAGAAATTAGAAAAAAAAAAAACGGGCGAAGCGGGCAACTGCGGGGCTGTTGTCCTACGAATGTTAATTTTGGTGTAAGAATATGAAGGCAAAAAACAACAACAAAAGCAACACATGGGTAACTGATAAGACTTAAGTAGGTAAAGCTGACTATCTGTCATCATACCACAGATGCTAAGCTCGCACGTAATTCGCATCTATTTTTAATGCGACATTTCTATATATAAGTTTTATCTGCACCGGCATTAATATGGTTCTGTCCTTATTATTCAGAGTGTATGCGCGTAACTAATACATTCGAACAAGCTCATCACCAGCGGTATCTTACCGAACATGTGTATTCCAGTCCCGAACCTAATTCCCTGAAACTATTGCGAAACGCCGCGCCTATGCAGGATTCGAATATTGCATCACAAATACCCGTGGCTGCAGCTCATAAGAGAGGCAACCGCGTATTTAAACAATTAGCTTCTCAGCTAATTTGGCTAAACGATAACCAACTGACCAAACTAAACAAACCAGTCGAGTGCGTTTCGCCATTGTAATGTGTGACGAGTCTGAGTCAAAGGTCGGCGTGGCATCAGCAGTTCTATTGGCCAAGCTTGCTAAGAAACGTGGGGATTATCTACTCGGTCGCACCAGTTCCCATATTAGCAAAAGTCCGGATGTGGTACTGTCGTAATTTGTCACCAATGTGGCGTTTCGCATTAGTGACCGAGGAGTAGAAGCAGGTACGCCTCGTATTTGCAGTGCGCTCGGAACTCGGTGTTGCCATATACCGGGACTTGAACCTCAATGATCTCTCCACTACTGCACCCAAGCAGGGCCATGCCGCGCACCCTATTGAGTGCAGTATTCGAACCCGATGGGTAGCGCTCCATAGAACATTAAAGCTGTGATGTTGGCACCCATATCTTTCTATCCATCATGCGAGCATCGGTCATTCCAACAAGAGTCCCCCGAGTACCGCGATGCATATATCGTGTTAGGCTGTTTCTAACCATGCGGGAGAACCTGCTTCAATGTACTAGCAAGAGTGAAGAGTATCTTTCGCTTAGGCTCGTAACTGTCCTCAAAGCGTGTCCTTTGGTGTCCTGACATAATCAGTCGAAAGGTGCTACGCCCTCACCCGCTTGACGCTAACGATTGGGAGAAGATTAGCATGCCTTAAAATCAAAATACAAGAACATTTAGAGCAGGCTGCATGGCTTCGAGGTGGGCGAGTATGCAATGGCCACATGCTAGAAGCAGGGACCGTATTGCGATCCGCTTGCAACACTGTTCCCTACTGTGAGCTGTGGAACAAAGATGACCATGCATGATATGTTAGTCAAAATACGAACGGCCTTGATGACAAATCGAAGCTATTGAAAGTACAGCCACGATTGTGATTCCTAACGAAATAAGGCAGTAGCACTGTTCAGTGCAGGCGCTCAGAAAGTAGGCTGGATCAGTAATACATCTCCTTCAGGCACACCATGAGGGACCTTACAGTTTTTTACAGCGAAAGCTGTATATGACTAACCTTCCGTAGTTTTTGTTTTTGCGTCCGGCAACAGAAACCGACTTAGTGATTTCTAATAAATCCATACGAGTGCAGTGCGGCAGCGCATATGTCAAAATGCGGAACAGATTAGAACGCTCGCCGTGAAAAATTGCGTGACGTCAAGGCTATCGCAGCATTTAAGCAGGAGAAGTATCGACGCTAAAAAATATGGCTGTGGCTTAGCTAAGGTTAAGCCCAGGATGCGAAGCATACTAGAGTAGAAGTACTCCCAGATACACTCGCAACTTCATCCTTTACCTCGGACTCTGTGGAGGAACGCTGCTGTTTAGCCGCGTACTGTGCACGTCGCTTGGCAAGCCGCACTTCTCGTTCTTCGGCCGTTTCTGTGGCTCTTTGTAACTTGCGCTTTGCGGTCTGACGAGCGGCCCTTTCCTTTCCCGCCATCGCGCTATACAACTGGCCTCAACGAGAGCGCGCCGCTCTTTTATACAACTGTTATGACGCCAGTTCCCTAGCGGGAGGAACGGGAGTTAGGCCGCAGCACCGGCTGTGCGACCGCAGGCGAGCGCAAGAGTTGAGCCCGGCTTGCAGCTGTTGTGACGTCAGTGCCCTAGCGGGAGGAGCGGGAGTTAGGCCGCAGTACCATCTGTGCGACCGCAGACGAGCGCACGAGCTGAGACCCGGCTATGTAGCTACGCGGCCGCGCGCGGCGCAGCAAGGAAGAGCGTGGTTGTGCGGCTAGTATGCTTCGCATAAAACAGCTGCGTTATCAATGTGGCGGACACTATATTTCGTACACCCAACGAACAACATGCGTACGAGGAGCGCCGGAGGGTACAGCAACAAGAATGTAAACGGCGCCGGCGCGAAACGACCACCGACAAAGAACACTCCCGCATTGCTGAACGAAAAGGAGCCCGGGCAGCCATTCCACTCAGTGAAGATGGAATCGCAGAGAAAACACAATGCTTTTTGTTTGAGAGCTTTGACTGTCGTCAGCTTTCGCTAACGTTCCAGCTTCACAGAGTGGAATGGTCGCCATTTCTTTATTCCTATATAGACATCTATTCGAAACTTTGGATTGGCTATCAGCGGTAATATGTGATGCGCAGGATGTCTAATTAGCTGCAAGAAAAATGAAAAGGACCGTGATTCTGAAGAAGAGTAGCAGACAGTTGTTCGTCTTACTGTGCGTCTGAATATGTCTGTTTTTGAAATTGCACCAGTAACAGCTCAAATGTTTTCAGAGTGACGGTGCTATGTTTCGAGCGTGACACGCCTTTCTAAACGTGGTCATAGTGACTTACCTCCCGTAGTGGAGTCGAAGGTCGACGCCGTCTCGTGGTCACCTTGTCATGTGCGAAAGAAGCAGGAATTATGGACCAACAATGCCGGGAATACAAATGTGAATACAACTATAGCCAATGAATAGGCGAGTGACAGAGGTACACGCATCGTAATACAAGCGGCCCTTGTATTTCCGGGATGCATTTATCTGGGTAGACGAGGATCGCCAAGCAGAATTACGCGACCAATAACACGGAACATCTTACCCGTCTCAGAACGTTGACTTCCCAGAAAAAAAAACAAAAAAAAACGTGTTTATCAGGCGCATTTTATATGTTTGATTTATAAGTTCGTTCCTTCATTTAATTATTAGCTTATTACTTAGTTGCTTACATTTTCTTGCTTATTAGGTTGCTTTCTTGAAAAATTTAATACACACTTCTTCCACTATGCGGGTTCCGTGAGTCTGACTCATTTAGACATTAAAAAAAAAACTAATTTTCAAAGGAACGATGCTTTGTGCGTCTCGTGGTTACGATAAGGTGCACGGAACTGCAAATTGTGAAAGAGGCAGAGGCGATATTTATTAGCATATTTGCCACTACGGCTGCACAATGCTTTCGGCTGTGTTCTACTGCGTTGCGTGGTTTACATCAAGCTACCGAAGCTCAAAATGGGTGTGAACGGGGCAGACGTCTATAGATGCCTGTAGATCGTAAGAAGCGGCTGCCATAAGGTTCTTTATATTTAAATTTCCAGCTGAATGCACTCGTGATCCCGGAACGGGAGCCCGCAGGCGCATTGTGCATCTGTATACGCCAACAAAGACGATTTTACTTGCGTATAGGCACATTCTCTTGCCCCCGCACCTTCTATGCCACGGCCTGCCAATTACTAAGGTTGTGCACTGGAAATAAACAGGACACGCAGGAACACAAAGCTGCGTACTCGAGAGACATGTTGCATGATGCATGAGGCATTTTTTTTTCCTTTTCCAGTTATATGGGTTCTTTGTGCTCTCTTGTTTTCGCGCTCATTACTTCGGTTATTGTTATTGTATTTATTGCCCTATGACATTAGAGCGGCTATATTTTTTTGCGCTGTTTACGAAAACAACTGTATCTTTTGTCTTTTCTCTGATATGTACACTACCGGTCCTATTATTTTTGCGCAATGATTTAATGTGTGCATAAGATGTTGTGCATACATTTTTATACTGTCTGCTAATAATGCATGTATATTATGTTTTGTTTTATGCCCACTATATATACTCTGCTAGTCTTTTGTGACGCTCCCCTTACCGCATGCCTCGTGCGAGGCTTGTAAGGGCATTTTTGATAGACAAATAAATAAATAAATAAACTAGCCCTTGAGCTAAATCCTTTCGTTATTAGCCTAATATTCGTGTCACAGCGCTGTAAAGTGTACGCCAAGGAAAACAGGACTAGGTGGAAGCTTAACATCACAATTTTGAAGCTTATATTTATTAAAAAATATAAAGGAAAAGCTCGAGGGCAATCACTACATCATAATCAAGCAGCGCACTCTTAGAAAAGTAGTATTTCGCCCTTCGGGGCGTATCTTGACCCCAAACAATAATCGACATCTATCTTGCGTACCTTTCCTGCCCACAAAGTTGCGCACTTCGTATACTTCTAGGTCACGAACTGCGTGTTCGTTAACACCGTGACGTAATAGTCCTCGCTTTCCCTTACATCAAAAATATGTAGACCTTTTAGAGCGAGCAGTCTGCGCACCAGGAGCGCCGCCATTGGACGCTTTCTGGATCGAGAGCAGACGGGCATCAGCAGCCACTCGCTGCTCCAGCAACGTTCCGCCGAGAGGCCGCCAATCGCTGATTACTATTTATTTAAAAATGTGAAAGAACAGAGGAGGAGACGAGCTCTGTCGTGAACTGCAAGGACTGCGACAGGGTCCTGAATGTGTCAAGAGCATAGACTTGAAGGATCTTGGCAGATCCCTGACGAAGGCAAGTATTCTTTTGTCTATTCGGTCGCTCCAACCTGGAACATGCCTTTTTCAACCATAGTTTATTGCTTCGTCTGCATTTCCCCTGAACATCAGTCCCCAGTGGACGTCCTCACTGGCTTTGATAACAAGCAGAGGTATGTTGCTCTAAGGGTTCAACACAACCGCTTCGGCAGCGAGAAACAACTGCGAGGAACACTGCTTGATGTATTTTATCTTTTACAACTCTGTAGATGAAGCGAATGGCAAAGACAATTTCCATCGTCATCAGTAGCAGCAGCAGCAACATCAGCAGCCTGTTTTGTGTCCACTGCAGGACGAAGGCCTCTCCCTGCGATCTCCAATTACCCCTGCCCTGTGCCAACCGATCCCAACTAGCGCCCGCGAATTTCCTAATTTTATCGCTCCACCTAATCTTCTGTCGTCCTCTATTGCATTTTCCTTCTCTTGGTACCCATTCTGTAACCCTAATGGTCCAACGGTTATCTAACCAGCGCATCACATAAGCTGCCCAGCTCTTGATTTTTTCCTGTTGATGTCAATCAGAATATCGTCTACACCCGTTTGCTCTCCGATCCAAACCGCTCTCTTTCTGTCTCTTAACGTTATGCCTAGCAATCTTCGTTCCATCGCTCTTTGCGTGGTCCTTAACTTGTTCTCAAGCTTCTTTGTCAGTTCCCAAGTCTCTTCCCCATATGTCTGCACCGGTAAAATGCACTGATTGTACACGTTCCTTTTCAATGATAATGGTAAGCTTCCAGTCAGGAGCTGGCAATGTCTGCCGTATGCGATTCAAGCCATTTTTATTCTTCTGTTAATTTCCTTCTCATGATCAGGGTTCCCTGTGATTAATTGACCTAGGTAAACGTACTCCCTCACAGACTCTAGAGGCCGACTGGCGATCCTTAACTCTTGTTCCTTTGCCCGGCTATTTATCATTGTCTTTGTCTTCTGCATATTAATCTTCAACCCCACACTCACACTCTGTTAACGCCCTCGGTCATCTGTTGTAACTCATCCCTAGTGTTGCTGAACAGGACAATGTCATCTGCACATCGAAGGTTGCTGAGATATTCGCCGTTGGTCCTTGCTCCTAAGCTTTCCCAGTTTAGTAGCTTGAATACTTCTAAACACGCACTGAATAGCATTGGAGAGATCGTGCCTCCGTGTCTGACCCCTTTCTTTATAGGTATCTTCCTGCGTTTCTTGTGTAGAATTAAGGTAGCTGTAGAACCTCTGTAGTTATCTTACAAGGCATTTACGTAAGCGTTCTGTACTCCTTGATTACGTAATGCCTCTATGACTGCTGGTATCTCTACTGAATCAAATGCCTTTTCGTAATCTATGGAAGCCATATAGAGAGGCTTATTGCACTCTGCGGATTTCTCGATAACCTGATTGATGACATGGATTTGATCCATTGTAGAGTATCCCTTCCTGAAGCCAGTCTGTTCCCTTGGTTGACTAAAGTCCAGTGTTGCCCTTATTGGAGATAATTTTGGTAAATATTTTGTATAATGCTGGGAGTAAGCTAATGGGCCTATAATTTTTCAATTCTTTAATGTCTCCCTTTTTGTGGATTAGTATAATGTTTGCATTCTTCCAGTTTTCTGGGACCCTTGTAGTCTAGAGACTTCGTATAAAGAGCCACCAGTTTTTCAAACTTTGTCTCCTCCATCTTTGATTAAATCGACTGTTATTCCACCTTGTCCTTTCGCTGTTCCTCGTTTCATGTCTTGCAAGGTCCTTCTGACATCATCGCTAGTCATAGGAGTTCCTGTATCCTGTTCATTACTGTTTCTAATGGAGGTATCCTGACTCATCTGGGTACTGTACAGGTCAGTATAAAATTTTTCCACTTCTTTTACTATATCTTCGAGATTGCTGATGCCATTACGCTGCTTACCTTGCAGTGCATACATATTGGTTTGTCCCATGCAAAGTTTCTTTCTCCCCGATTTCAGGCTGCGTCCATTTTTTACGGCTTCTTCAGTCTTTCTCACGCTATAGTTTCGAATATCCCTTACTTTCGCCTTGTTGTTCAGTTTTGACACTTCCGCGAATTCTATTCTATCTCTTGAGTTGGACACTTTCATTTTTGTCATTTGCTTAATTATTAGGTCATTTGTTACTTGGGAGAGCTTGCCTACTGGTTGCCTTGGTGCCTTGCCACAATATTAGGCACTGTTCATTCTTCGGAAAAGCTTTTGCACGGTAATTAGAGTGGTAAGTGGCGTATATGTAATTTGGTGACGGGAAATTCACTATTTGCAGCGATGGCAGTAATAATGTAATTAGGAAGCGCAAGTTGTCTGTCCGGGAAAATACCCAGCGGCCCCCATACTCGGTAACCAAGGTTGTCTACTGTGCAAGGTAGCAGCCAGTAGCAAGTTTTCTTTTCGGACACGTAACCGGAGACTCGTGCTGCCTGCTCGGCAGATACCTAGTGGCCCAAGCTAGTAGACAATTTAGGTGGCATGGACGAAGGGCGCAAAGTAGCTGAATAAGGCTTATAATGCTAATGAGATTACAAAGATATGCCTAGCATTTTGCGCCGCTTTAATCATGCTGCACTGAGAGGCAGTAATATTTAATGTTTAAAGATGGGCAAACGTAAATAAATGCTAAGACGCCTTGTTTAGTGTCGGGAATGTGTTTTCCCACATTTCCTCTAGAATCTATGGAAATGTTGACGTTTTGATTAATGCTGTGGCTATTCTATTGGCAGCAAGCAGGATCGCTCGAAGTAAATTTTATGGGCAGTTTTCGTAAATTGCACGCGCGGATTCTGAACACTGACAGCGCGAGAAAAGTGAAAACTTGAGCAATTACTAAGTGTAAGCAGCGTGTCATTATTTAGTAATGTCGCTGCATCCGGGACAACAAAGGAGCGACGGGGACACAAAATGAAACCCAAACTTGCCAGCGGTTTGAGGGTTAGTCGAGTTCTCCACGTGCAGGGTATGTATGAGATCGGCTGTCTACAACAGCAGACGACCGACTTCTTTTACGAACGCTCCCAGGCGCGCTTAGGCCTCGGTAAGATGTAAAACTATGTACACCGTAATAGTGAGTAATAGTATAAACCGTTCTATATCTAACACCCTTATCCACTCTGGGGCGTACGTGCATGCCTCATTGTGTAAGGGTGTGAGTTGTAGACTGATTTACACCCTTGCTCACTTTTGAGGGTGTAAATTATTTTGCAGTGTGGCCCCAACCACCTGACCACCCTGGTACCAGCTTTGATCCCCTCATTGCCCTTTGGGTGCCCTGAAGATCCTGCCCAGTGGGCTTTATTGTACTTTCAGGCTCTCTCCTTTCTCCTCCGTTTGCCAGCATTTTAATTTTCTTGCAGGCAAAATCATCTCTAACCAGCAAATAACGCTAGGGACAAAGGACTACGGTTCAACCAAGGGACACTATGGAAATGCTGGATGGTATAGTTATCCAGCTTCGACTGGTTGCCGGCAAAATAGCCTGTTTGTTTACGTTGAATCCCGAAAACTGACCTAGCCAGATGCGTTGGTCACATAACGGTAATAAACTAAGGATGCCTGCCACGGAAGTTCAGTACGTAGAAATTGTTTACCCGGCGTTCTCGAGACACAGAAGTGAACGAAATAGCTCACCCATTCTTTTGGCAAGCTGTCACCAACGGAGAAGCCGGAAGAGAGCCGGTGGCACAACGGGTAGCTTTCGTCTTTGCGGTGCATGCACGCATGATGACGATGATGATGATGATGATGGCGGTTATTCCAGAGATTGGCGAATACCCACGGCACAATATTGGCCATGAAGTACACGGTAGGATCATATGACAAGAAAGGGAAGATATGTTACAATGAGAAAAATAATAAAGTCAGCGATTATTTCGACATATGCATTTACGTAAGAAAGAAGAAACCGCTCAAAAACACTAGTGGGTATTCAACTACGAGATCTTTAGCATATTTAGAGTGTACTAGCTTAGTGTACGTAGAAGAAAAAAGACAGTTAAAAAAATAGGCTGTAGATTAGCTGAAGAATAATCTGTTCAATGCTAAACCAGTAATATTCACGGCTAGGAGCAAACAAGTTCCGTTGAGGTCGCAGTTATGTTTTGGCTCTGAGAAAACTGACTTTGTAGATAGCGTACGACACTTAGGTGTGCGTTTTTCGAGTCACCTGAGTTGCGGATAATCGTGCAAATGCAGTTGCAACAAAGCTGTGTCGTATAGGAGGACTAATGGGCTGACATCGGCACTTCCTTCCAGTGAAAGTAAAGGTCTTGATCGTGGAACTTACGTTTTTGTCAGACCTGAATTATTGCCAGCTTGCATGGGGAACAGCAACTGCTACTAACTTGCAAAAAAATTTTCACATTATAGAAGAAGGTATTGCGCCCAATTGCTAAGAAAAGTATGTTCACACACGAAGATGAGTTGTTCGTTTGGTACAAATGTTATTAAACTTGTGACATTTATTGCGTTAGGCTTACTGATGGTTACAGGAGGTAAATAAGAGCTAATATCAATAACCTGTGCACTGTGGCGCATCTTCATACCAATGTACCCGTTATAACAGCAGCCACTGAGACCTTTGGCACGTTCCGAAATGCTAAACTAAGTACATAACTCTAAGTTTAGTTAACATGCTACCACGTATTTAAACAAATGTAAACACATGGAAGTACTTGTATGGAATATTTCTCGCAAAACTCCAATTCATATCCCTTGTGGTGTGTCTTAGCCATGTGTTTATATCATTCTGCGAAATGAGTTTTGATACGGTTGCTACAGCATGTCAGTTTGTTACAGTCTTTATACCACCGGAATGCAGTGCAATCGTTCTATGTTCTGTGTAATACTTTTAGTTTAAGGGCTTATCATTTGTTGTATAAGCTTCTTACTGCGAGATGCCTTGTTTTCATTTATTGCAGATCTCTGGTTTACCTGTTCTTCATTTAACTACATACTTCACTATATCGTTTTAATACTTCTATGTTCTGCCTCATGTTGGAGCATGTTTTGTTTCATGCGAATATCCAAAACTTTGCGTGTGAGTTTTCTTTTTTTTTTCATCATGCATGCGGCTGGCCGACTGTGGCCACGAACTGTAGAGGTAGATGGGCTTGTCAAGCTGCTCATCAAGCTTTGTTTCCTCGGCCCTCCGAATGGGCCATTGGAAAACAAAAATCAGTTCGATTAAATTCAACTCATATTACTGGTGAGACTATGGTGGTCTTGGATAACAAATTCCAGTGATCAATGTGCATTAAAACTCGCTAAAAATTGATTTCGTATTGCAATTCATAACTGAAACACGCCATGGACACAATAAGTGGTTTTTTAGAAATGAACGTCACTCTGCTTTCGAAGGACTCATTTTAATTTACGTCTGGAATATGCAAATATGCAGCAAAGGATCGCCTACTTGAATTCCGACAGCGTTTATTTACACCTTCTTCACCCGTGACTTGTACTTCTCTCAAACCCTGGAATAAACCGCAGTTGTCGGGTATCGTTTTCTGAACGTAGGAAATATATTACTGTAGGTAATATCCCAGACAAGCATATTCAACTAGAATCCAACAGTTTTCTATTGATAGTGAATGTGAGCAACAGGTTCCAGCAGGAAATCAACTGGTCCCAGTTAGAAGCCGACTGGCTAGCAACTCGTTTCTGTTGGTATTCAACTGTAGCCGTCACCAGTCGTACTGGAAGCAACTAAACGCGGTTGGGATTAAACTGGAACCTTCGCCATCTGTACAGGAAGCAATTGATTCTATATTTGGGATCCATGAGATACATTTACCAGCATTGCTTTTACAATTGCTTACACCAAAAAGATGAACTAAGTGATATAATGGTCAAGCGAGTGCAACATTTGAACGAAAGGGTTTTATCCGATGCAAGATTTATCGACCTGTCGTGATTGCTCATGGGCTATGGTATTTGGCTGCTAAGCGCAAGGTCGCGGGTTCAAGTCCCGGCCCCGGCGGCCGCATTTCAATGGGGGCGAAATGCGAAAACATCCGTATACTTCGATTTCTGGGCAGGTTAAAGAATCTACGGCCTTTCAAATTATTCCGTAGTACTCCACTACGGCATAGCTCATAATCGCATCGTGTTTCTGGCACGTAAAACCCCATAATTAGTTTGTTTCTAATATTCATTTCTATGAATAATTGAATCGTGCAGGATCCCGTTGCAGAAATGCGCAGCGCATTGAGTTTTCTCGCAGGCACGCTTTAGTTTCAGCGCACTAAGTGTGTGAAAGTAGGCCCCGATCTTTACAGTCGTCCAATGCGTCATTGGTTCGTCTCGTGACATTACGCAGCGTGACTGGTTGGCATCGCGGTGGTGCGGTAATGTCACACCAACTTTGTACCGCTGACGCCGTTGCCTAGCTATGCGCTAATTAGCTTAATGATATTTCGAGAAATCAGCTAATGTTTGCAGCACGGCGATTACTTCACTACGACGAAAAAAATAAATTGCTTCACAAGCGTAGAGCTGCAGAGACGCATGCGTGCATCAGCCCACTTTTTACCGATGGACCCCATTGTGTTTGATATTGCTGGCATAGAAAGACGCGCGTGTTAAAGTTAAAGTTAAAAGTTTCTTCATCGTGTGGCATTGACAATATAAATTCCAAGTTTTTAATCAGGACTAAAGTGTACAGGGCTGTAATGCTTTCTCATCTATTCCAGCAGTCTTTTCTGACAGCCTTCATTCCAGGAGACTGGAATGTTGAGAAGGTGATTTTCTTGCACAAGTCTGGGGATAGCCATTCGACACATAATTGTCGGCCCATTTCACTTACCTGCATTCCCCGTAAAATTATGGAACATGTCATGATCATCAGCATGGACTTCGCAACTCATTTTCCTGTTAAACTCAACTTTTATTGTTTACACATGATCTAAGTTCCATACTTGACAAGAGATCCATTGTCGGCAGTATTTCCTAGATTTTTCGAAAGCATTGGACAAGGCTTCTCATCAACAGCTTTTTTTAAAAACTAAGTAAACCTAACATTGATCCTAACTTTCTTTAATGGCTGCACTCCTTTCTCACCATCGTTTGCAATTTGTCACAGCTAATAATACTTCTTCTAGCTGTCACTTCTACGCTTGAATAAGATGTGCCACAAGGCTCTGTGCTGGGACTTCTGCTTTTTCTCATTTATATTAACAATTTACCTGATAGGTTATGCTCATCAATAAATCTTTTTGCAGACGACTGTCGTATACAGCGAAATTAACAGCAACTCCGATATAGGTCTTCAGTCTGATATCAGCTATGCTCCTGACTGGGCTAACACACGGAACTAAACACTAACAAATGTAAGTACATGCGTGTTTCTCGTCGTGATGCTACACTACCTTCATATTATCTTAATACTGGTAACCTAAAATCTGTGCCCTGCTACAAATATCTAGGCGTATTTATTTCTTCTATTCTTTCTTGTAAGATGCATGTAGACCATATAACCAACAACTCTAATCACATGCTGGGCTACATACGCCGCAATTTTTATCTTTCTTCTAGTTCTGTAAAACTACTTCTTTATAAATCATTAGTTCGTACTAAACTTGAATATGCTGCATCTGTCTGGGACCCCAGTGAAGAGGCGCTCATCTATCAACTTGAATCTGTCCAGAACCGGGCAGCTCGCTTCATTCTTTCTAATTATCACCGTAACTCCAGCGTCACTACTGTGAAAACTAGCTTATAATTACCATTGGTTATCACAACGTAGGAAAATATTCTGCCTTTGCCTGTTCCATAATAAATACTATGACAACCCCATTAAGAATACATTCATAACCCTCCCTTGTTACGTTTCAGATCGCATCGATCATCGTCATAAGGTTGGTATTCCTTCATGCCACACCAACCACGTTTTCAATTCATTCATCCCCAGTACGTCAGCCAATTGGAATCACCTTCGCCGATGTGTGATAGAAAGATCTGATTATCCTAAGTTCAAAGCTGCTTTAACGAACCTGCTGTTGTCAAAACACAAGAAATTGTAGCACTGTGACTTTTATTTTTGCTTAGCCCATTTTTCTTGCTTTTTGATCCCTCGAATCTGGGTTTTGTAGGCATATATTACTGTTTTAAATATAATTTCTTTGGTTTTCTTTCTTTGTTGATAAGATCTCTGTGCATTGTATGCTCAGCTAAGGTTTTTTTTCCTTCTTTTTTAACCTTGTACTGTGCGCTATTTATGGTTAGTTTCTTTATTGTATTAATGTAAACCTTTCTTTTTCTTTTAATTTTATACAAGTTTACTGCTGTTTTTTTGTTGTTTTTTCTTTTCCACTTTTTCGAATGTACCCACTCCCCTCTGTAATGCACTCGGGCCCTGAGGGTAATGAAATAAATAAATAAAGCTCCCCTGCGCCTAAAAAAGGAGCGGTGAGTTCCGAGGGTGATTCAATCTTCTCAGCCCTCAGTGAAATAAAAGAGGCAATTAAAGCGATAAGAGAGACAGTGGAAGCGACCAACTTTAAAGTGGACAAATTGTGGAAATGGAGGCTAACGGCGGAGAAAAGACTTAGGAAAATGGAGGCGCGAGGGGATGACGATGAGTATCTGCCATCGGAGGCGGATAGTATAAAGTCCATTCCTGGATTGTCGGGGGCCATCACAAAGAGAAAAATAGTAGGTAATAGAAAGGCAGCCTCACCTAATAACAATGGACAGTAATCATGGATTTAACGTGAGGCAATGGCATTGTCGTGGGTTCCAACACAAAAAAAGCAGCACTGCAACAGGTGATCAGGTCATCTGAGGCCAGGCCAAAGGTAATTATGCTGCAGGAAACCTTAGCGGACGAAATTATGCTGACTGGGTACAAAGCTATATGTAGTTGCCATACAATGAGCGTGATATTCACCTTAGACATTCCAGGTTTGAATTTATTCTACTTGAGATAATACTTAAAAGGAACAGAGCTAAGACACAAAGCATTTTCTGCTTGAATATTTACAGCAGTCCTAACGACATGAGACAGAGGTTTAGAGCACTCTTCAACAAGGTGCTTTCGGTTGCCAAAAACTCCCCGCTCATTATTGGAGGGGACTTTAATGCTTCCTATCACACATGGGGATACACTTGTAACACAAAGAAGGGAGAGGAGCTATGGAATCTTGCCATGGATCTGGGGTTATGCTTGATTACTGATCCGACGTATCCCACCCGTTGTGGCACGTCCACAAGCAGGGACTCCACGCCAGATCTTACTTTTGTAAACAACTCAAGAGGAGCCAACTGGGAAAATTCAAACATAGATCTCGGGAGCGATCATTACATGATACACATAACCATACGCATACCGAGACAGGAAACTAGAATCTTCAAATTCACTGATTGGGATCAGTTCAGAAAAATTAGGGCGAACAGAAGGAAAGTGGGGCCTCTAGATGCCGAGCAGGAGCTCCTTCAGACATGGGTCATCCAGCTCAGACAGGAGGTCAAGGAGGCCTCTAAAGAAATCAGGACAGAGGAAAATATTGAAGCTGTGGACAGCAGGCTGGCGCATCTGATTGAGGCCAAACAGGCTATATTACAGAGATGGAAAACGCAGAGACTTAACAGAAGGCTAAGGAAAAAAATAGCGCAATTAAACAGAGAAATTGATGATCATTCGAAGACCCTCGTGAAGCAACAGTGGGATCAGATTTGCAATTCGGCTGATGGTAGACTCAAACATGGAAGTAGTTGGAACCTCCTCAAGCACTTGCTCAACGAGAATAAAAGAAGGACAAGCAAGAGAACAGCTATAGCTAAGTTGGTTCAACAGGAAAGCCAAGATAAAACAGAGAGGGATACCATGGATAGTCTCGCAGCCAAATATATCCCACTTAAACAACCAAACGAAGGAGACGAGAGCCCGAGTATACGGGAGGCATATGTGAAGAACTTGACCGGGACTTCACTGAGAGTGAAGTGAGGGCGGCCCTTCACAGTCTTAATGGTAGATCGGCGGCTGGAACTGACAGAATAACTAACAAGATATTAAGAAATCTAGATGATGAATCAATATCTGATCTATCTGAACACTTCAATGAATGTTGGAGAAAAGGGGTATACTCAGAGGAATGGAGGGTGGCCAATACTATCCTCATACCAAAGCCAGGCAAACAACTCACTCTAGACAATCTCCGTCCTATTTCCTTAACGTCATGTCTAGGCAAAGCTATGGAACATGTCATCCTAAATCGACTCACGAAATACATTGAGCAGAACGAGATCCTCCCATACAACTTGATCGGCTTTCGTCCAGGGCTGTCAACTCAGGATGCTATGCTGCTGATCAAACATCAACTTATACAGGCCAGCCCAGCGCATACGAAAGCTCTTTTGGGATTGGATGTGGAAAAAGCATTTGTTCGTATAAAGCATAAGGCAATACTTGACGTTATCTCGGAGATGGGTTTAGGTAAGAGACTTTTTAACATGATTAAGGACTTTCTTAGAAATAGAACTGCACAACTCATGCTAGGTGAGCTTAAATCAGAAGCTAAGAATTTGGGAAATAGGGGCACTCCACAAGGGGCTGTGCTCTCACCCATGCTATTCAATTTAGCAATGTCCAAGGTTGCAAGAAATCTGGAGAAAATTGAGGGTATACATTATGTGATATATGCCGACGACATAACCATATGGAGTGCCAAGGGCAATGTAGGACAGACAGAGACCAGATTACAGGAAAGTTTATACGTTGTAGAGAACACACTGAAAGACATGGAGTTGCAATGCTCGGCAGCCAAATCAGAACTCTTAGTCATTAAACATCGTAGAAAAGGTCGTAAACCAAGAGGTTACATTCCGGAAGATGAGCCAAGAGTGTGCTTATACACTCACGAAGGATCCGCAATCAGGCTAGTTGAAAAAATCAAGGTTCTTGGGTATCACATAGACGGAAACAATACTAACTATAGAACAATACAACATATCTCGAATAAAACAGATGAAGTCATTAGGTTACTAAGGAGAATTACCAATAGACACAGAGGCTTAGGAGAAGACAGCGCTTTGAGGCTAATACATGCCTTTGCTCTCTGTCACTTCACTTATGTGGCTGGATTATTCAAATGGAAGCAGGCAGAACTTAACAAACTTGCTGTGATGCTCAGGAAGCTCGTTAAAGTAGCCCTAGGGATACCCAGTAACGCTGCAACCGACAAACTCATGAGTGTCTAATAAAAAAAAGAGCATTGCGTTGGCCGTTGACCATGCTGACGCAATATGATTTCTGCCCAGTGCTCTAAATGTGAACGTGAGGAAATTCAACAAGCTGCGGGTAAGCGGCAGGAGTGACTATGACTCCTTTGAGGTATGGCTATAGCAGTGCGGCTTTGCACGGTCCGGTGTGCTTCAATTGGCATGGACCGGGGGAATCCGACTCTCCAATTAAAACAAAGCATTGCGAGGGACGCTGACCATGGCTAGAGCAGTGCGGCTTTGCGCTCTCCGGTGTGCTTCTGCATGCATGAACCGGGGGAATCCGACTGTCTAAATAAAAAAAGAGCATTGCGTTGGCCGTTGAACATGCTGGCGCAATGTGATTTCTGCCCAGTGCTCTAAATGTCAACGTGAGGAAATTCAGCAAGGTAAGGGTGAACGGCAGGAGTGACTATGACTCCGTTGAGTTATGGCTAGAGCAGTGCGGCTTTGCACGGTCTGGTGTGCTTCAACCGGCATGGACCGGGGGAATCCGACTCTCCAATTACAGCAAAGCATTGCGAGGGCCATTGACCATGGCTAGAGCATTAGAGAGTGTCGTAATCATCAGTGAAGTATTTCTCCGCAAACACGGCACCGAACTCGGTCAGGCTTGTTTTATATCAAGGAAAAAAAATTAAATCTAAAGGCTGCTAAAGCCGATGTGTGATTTAGACGATGATATTTGTACTAAAGTTATCAAAATTCGTAACTTATCAGAAAATGAAACTATCAGGATTACAACTGTATACCTGAGTAATGAAAAACGATATCACAATTCCGTCAATTGCGTGTATTAGTACATCAGAAGCAAACAAAATGGATGTAATATACGTGGCCCTTAGGAACGCCACTTATTTGTTAGTATGATTTTTGTAACACCCTTCTAAAAAGTAACAAATTCACGTAACATATGAATAATGTACCACATTTGTCCGCCGTCGATGTTCTAACTGATGCAGTTGACAGAACTAATAAATCCGCCATTGGTGCAGAGATACGGATTTGTATAACTCATGTTTCTATATTTCAAACTGTCGACAATTTTTGCGAGTATCGAAGTGTTTTAAAGCACAATTTCGTTTCAGAAGCGGTTAGAATTTATCTTCCTCCATAAAATGCAAGAAAATGTATTAATATGGGCCAGTGTCCTATGACAGAAAATTATTTCTGCACTTTACTATTGTTTAAATAGGCGGCATCGGACGTATGCCTAAGATATAGCTGCCACCTAAAAACTGACGGAATTGTAACGTAAAAACATGGCGCCTAATAAACTTCAGGTTAGTGTGCCAAAAAGTGGTTGCCTCCCACACTTGCGATAATCACTACAACACATACCTAATTTCTTTCTTTTATGGCTTTTATTTGAAACGTACACTTCAGGGTCATCCCACGCTGAGTGTAACGCCTCATCTCAGATTATGCTTTAAAAATAAAGGAAACTACATAATGTGAAAATTAAGTTTACTACCTCGTTATCAGTATCTAGCTAGCTGGCGGGACCTAGTGGCAGGAAAACGTATAACACGGTCGTACTTTGGCGACGTACGGAATATCGGGGCCGAGAAAGTGTTTGGTCTGGGAACGTATGAAAAGGCAAAAAGTAAGCGTAACTCAATTGGGTCATTTTTTGTGTGTATTCTTGAGTGCGATTGTTAACGCCGAAAAATCGTACGAAACGGGTTGGTATGACGACGTTCTACTTCGGTGTTAAAGGCAAGGTTACTGGATCATTTTTTATGCCAGGGCGTGAATAACATTTCGTTTCTGAGGACGCCGGCACTGGACAGGCTTCGTGAGACATGAGACTTCATGAGACTTCGTAAGACATCATGTCGGGCTCAGTCATCAGGCTCAGGCAGTGCTGTTGGACGGAATATGAGACAGCTGATGCATATCAGATTGGTGCACACTGTAACGGCGCAAACTCCTGCTACCGTAGAGGAGCACGCGATTTTTTCTGAACAAATGAATTTTTTGGTTATGGAAAAATTCGTACATAAATACTTTACCTACTGAACTTAATTCTCGGTAGCAACAGATACGAAAATTTGGGTGATAATTGACCACATTGCAATGTTATAATGTTAGAATATTTCAATGAAAAACGCTTTGATCAACAACTCCTACCGAGCATATCGCGGAATCCATGTGACTGAATGCTGAAGATGGGTCTAGCTTTAAAGCCATGTTACAGTTCAGTGAAATACAATTAACCTTGTCCACCATTACATAGGAACGGTTTTGTAAATGGGAGGTCTTCAAATTCCAACACATTTCACTTCTTCACGAGTTTAAGAACGTTTATCCGGAAACTACTGCGGTAGTCTCTAGATACTTACTTTACAGTATCGAATGATGTAAGCGTGCTGGCTGGAGACAGTTTCCCACGTATAGTGTGTATAGTAATGTCAATAGTTTAATGATTTCAGTAGTGATTATTGCACCAATACACCTGCTCCTTCCCGCTGTACACCTCGGCTACCATGAATGATTTTGTTTAGAATATCCTGTTTCTAACACTTAGATACAGTGGGCAATAATTACAAACACTAGGCATGGCCAATTAGCAGCGTGGAAGTTATCACTTAGGCCTCTGCGCGTTCGTCTTTCACGCAGCAATTCTAGCCCATGCAAAGAGCTACTACATTGAATTCAACGTCAACCGAAAATCCACCTGTCCTCTCGTTTTCAAAAGTAGTGTAGATTCTGAGCTGAGCTATTAACTAAGGGTTGCTTACATAGAGCCTGAGCACCAAGGTAATCTTGGCGACTCAGTTGTAAAGTGGAAAGGGGCTTTGTCTAGGCTAAATCTGGCCAGTGTAAGTCTGGACAAAGCAGCTCTGCTCACAGTAACGCTGTGCAGAGCAGCGCTGCAGTCTGAATCATTAACAAATTTAGCATTTCTCTATGTATATTAATGTGTGTGATCTCAGCCAATGAAGCAGCATATTTTCTGAAGATTAGATGCACAGCGTTCGGTTTATACCAACAACACTGCGTTTAATATCCCAACAAGAACACTACGGAAATTAAGCTAGCAAATGTTGGTCCTACGAAAGGACTTATGGGACTCCGTGCGTGTCCCAGTGCAGTCGTGTTTGATCTGCGGAACTTTCTATAGAGTTGCTACACCATGTAACACAACGTAATGAAGGAGACGCGCCTCGTGTTTTCGGTAGCAGCTCAATGACGACGACGACCCGCGCTGTGATTGCACAAGACTTGGGGCTCTTAGCTGCTGCTAGGCTGCTGCTAGACTAATTATTACCTTTAAATAAGGGTCGTTACATTTGGTGGAGGTTTCCAAAACCCCTCAGGTCGCCCTGGAGCTCCGCACTTGTACGTTCCCCACCTACACGATGACCGACGTGACCAACACCCCGACAGAACCCGCGCCGGATCCGGTCACGCTTGCCGCCGTTCTACGTAAGTGCGACCCAACCATCTTCAGGGGGGCCGGTGAACTTGACGTCGAAGACATGCTGTCCTTCTATGAACGTGTAAGCGCACACAATATCTGGGATGAACTGGTGGAGCTGAATAACATCATGTACTACCTTGCTGAAACCGGGAATCTCTGGTTTAAAAATCACGAATCTGATATCAAGAGTTCATCAGCATTTAAGACACAGGCTACAACTTGTGTACCTAAGGCTTCGTCAAATCTGGTATCATTTGTTCACCTTAGTGCTTCCAGCATGCGATGAGCTAATTTATCACAACGGTCACAGCGCATGCGCTGCGCTGTGACCATTGGTCACACACGTGTCGCAAGGCTTGTCGCACGGTATTAAACAGGTTCAGATTTGTCACGGATTCAAAGTAATATCTGAGTTTTATTTTTCCAACACAAATGTTTGGGAGTTAAGTTACAGAGAGTTGCACGACGCTTATCCGTATCTTTCTTTCATACGGTCGCGTTTTTCACATCGGTCGCGGATCATACATTTTAATGACGATTACGAAATACGAGAGAAGTCTCTCTAGCCTTCACACTGTGGCCTGCTAAGCATGAAAGGAACAATAGCTCGATAAGTCAAACAGGCACCATTTTCAGGAAATTGAAAGAAGCTTTACGTAAACAAAGAACCGAATTAACGAGCCTGCTACTCCTTCATGGGTTAGGAGAGGCATGGCAAATGATCGTCGAAAGATGTATTTGTACAAATACTATTTCTGTGGTCTTACTCGGGCTGCTAGAGGGGAAAGGGTTGCTCTTCTTCTTGAAAACTTTTTACAGAAAATTCTTCCACATACTTACCTGCAACACCTTGTGCTTCCGAAAAGAGCGGCTATAGCCCGCAAGGAGCCTTCATGCCTTCTTAGAAACACTGACGTGTTCGAGAGGTGGTAAATACCCTAGTGACCCTGAAAGAGTCGCTCAAGCACAGCACTTGCCAGCCTCCATCACCAGGCTAAACGAGCCCGGAGTTGACACACCCCATCACGAACCCAACCCCCATCATTGCCATCACCACCATCACCAAGTCTCGTATTCCAATGTCAAGCGCCCAGACGGACGTCTCGTAAGAAGTCTAGAACTCCAGTTACCATTGCCAGAAAGTGACACCATAAAAAAGCACGGGGGGACGGGGATATAATGCAGAATATATCAACAAAACACCTTGCACAGAAACGTAGTTTTCTGCGTAGTTCCTTAACTAACTTTCTTTACTCATAACTTACGCACCTTCAAGGTTGGTAATAAATGAAAATGATCATAGAACTGTATTGACCTCACTTGCTGAACACGGGAAACGTGGCACAATATTGTTCTCTCATCCAATCGTGTTACTGATTCCTTGTGATCATTTTTTCCTGACGTGTCTTGTGCATTGTGTTTCTTTCATTTGCTACAGTGTTAGAACTTTTTTGCCGGACTTGTACTGATCATCAAAAAATTGACTTTATAACCTGCTTTTCTTCCTCAAGTGACCGCAGTGACCTCATTGGGCACGTACGTGGATTCGTTGATGTACCTGCTGCTCTTGCGATTATAGGAACACTGACCTCGTCAAGCAGCTTGTGAAAGTAGCTTTAGGCGTGGCGGGTTCAACCTGTATGCTACAAAAAAGAATAAGTGATTTGATATGATTGACAAGGTTGCACCTGTTTCACTACCATACAGAGTTCAGGAGTGATGAGAGGGATAAAAGACAAAAAACGAAGCGGTGCGAGGTTGGCCTTAAGTTCACGTTAGGTGGGCATTCTGAGTCAGTCACAGGCCGTTCAGTGCTAAAATGCGTTACACGGCTCTTGTGACTTTCTGCGCGTAATGCGGTCCAATCTAGTGCCCCACAGTCTTACTTTGTGGGAGTGCTCTGTCGTTCCATCGACTTAAGCCAGCTTCCGCACATTGTCTTTATTCACAAAAACAAGCAAAATAATCGACAATGAATCCGCTGCGGTAGTCCATTGCCTCGAGGTCGATGGTATGATCCCCGCCATGGCGGCCGCATTTGCATGGAGGCGAAATGCAAAACGGCGCTACTGTATTTTGATCTAATTGAACGTTAGGTAACCTGGGGGTGGTACATATTTATCCGCAGTTCTTAACCGTGGCGTTGCTCCTTATCAGACCGTGGCTTTGGCACATCATGACCCAGAATTTATTTTTGCCAACCACGTACCGTGGTTGACACACTAATAAGGCAACCATGCGCGGAACCATACGAGTTTCCCACTTTTTGGCCTTGCACTTCACCTTGACTACCTGTTTACACGATTAGGATACGTAAAACCGCAAGTAACTATATGATCTATAAACAATATTTCCGTGAGAACTTTTTGTAAAATAATAAACTCGTAGTAAGTGAGCAATTCGATGTCCCCTACCTTGATTGGTGGATGACGGGTTCTGGCGAACTAGTGTACAATATTGATGGATACGTAAATGCGAATCACCAAATTCGTAGACGCAGGTCAGAACTTTACAAATGTAGAAACATGGGCAACCACTTAAACAGGAAAACTACGAGGAATGCGCACAATCAAAAACGAAAGCAAAACTCCTGGTTGGCTGGCTTACTGCCCCATTTGCCATTAATCTGCCCTTAAACACACGACAGCTTTCTACCATCACGTAGCACTCTGTGCAGCTTCGGAATAAACGGATCAGTTATCACTTTGATCAGTGACTTTCATCAGTTGTCACTTTGATCTTCTTTGAGATAAGACCAACCCTCAATAAGTATACATGAACAGCGTTAACGTAGGGCGGCGCTAATTAAGAGATGTTTGGTGAGTTTGTATCGTACTTTTCAAGCCACTTGTCTGGTTGTTTGTAGTGTCATTTCTTTTTTAATATTGCAATTTTTTTCTCATTTCTGTTTAGAGACCAGCCATGTGTCGTCATTTCATTTGGTCTAAATATCACACCAATGAATAGAATTAAAATCGGGTATCTGCAGCTATATATCATTTTACAAAAGCTTCATCTCTAGCTGCCTCTTTCTAGTTGTATTTTCCGAAGAACATTCAACCGGCCAGACTTCACTGTACTATAATGTCAAAACCTTCGGCGCATAATGAGCTCCCTCTGCGACTGTTGCAGAGGCCATTCTCGCTGAGTCAGAAGGAAGCCTGACTTTGTTGACACCAGAGCACAAATGATTTTTCTTGTCGCCTTAGTTTGTACATATACCCTACATAAGTTGTCCAAGCATACGGGTTAGCCAAGCAGTTGTTCGTTTGTTTTGTTTATTCGATTTATAATTACCCAGTAATTGCTACAGATATTATGACGGTGGACGCTTGATAGCCGAACATGTGGGTCTCATACAGTGTAAAGAACAAGTCTTTTTTTTCTAAATTTTTTATAGCATGGCTGACTTCAGCTACCACCAACAGATAAATACTACACTAATAATTTCTTCACATAGCATAGAAAGTGCTTCAACGCCGCCTTTCTCCTTTGTATACTCTCAGGGCGTCGCGAATGTGACAAGTATTATTTATGGCGAGCATGGGAACGCTCCGATACGCATCCTGGCAGCAAGCATTTGGATTTTTCTTTTTGTTGTTGACAGCTCGGAAAGCTCGCGTTGTGGCAGGTGACAAGTGCACGAATTGGAGGCGCGTTACGGTTTCGACGAACAGATTAGGAAAACACGGTCTTTGTAACACCAGGTTCGGATTCCGCCGACCGACATTTATAATTGGTCCCCGTAAACACACCTCCAGTGAGACTGATGCACAAAGTGTGGCGGCGCCCTGTCCCAAACTTTTTGCTGATGAGATGCGCCACCAAAGTACGAAATGGCCGGGCAGTATATTGTGTGAGCCTAGCATTTCTCGCCGATTGCCGTGACATGATAATCAATAAGGGAAGCGTGGTTGTGGAAGAAAAATGGTTTTGTTTTCCAATATCTTAATTTTTTGAGAAGACCCATCCCCTGGAGTGTGGCCTGCCAACATTTTGACCCTCATCGGCAATTGTCTCTGTGGAAAGGGCCAATTGACTACCACTCTTTTTTTCTTTGGCTGTTGGACGTATAATACCATAATGATATTTGTCAGTCTCGGCCAAAATCTGCATTGCCCATAGGTCGCTTTGGATACGTGCAATGTAGGTTAAAAGGACTCCAGGCTGTAATCAGAACTTCAAATCGATCAGCAAGGCTCTTTATAGTAGTGTGGGCTCTTATTAACAGTCATTAGGAGAGCTGAAGGGCAGTAATTCACTTTAGTTATCTGTCATGTGTTTACACGAAAGTCCAAGACCCCACGTACGCTTGCGGACGCGCGCAAGCTCGCGTCTATTCGCCTTGCGCATGCCGCACGTCTCGAGGAATGACGGCTTGCATCCACAAAGACGCGCGAAAAGTAGGACAGCGCGTGCTCACGGGGCTCGCTCATTGACGCCTTAGAAAACGCCCCTTCGTACTTTTTGATTGAGTCTTTCAAAATGCTTCGATATCGATAAATATCATTCTTATATTTTCACAGCTGTTAGATCAAAATATAAAGGGACGATGAAGCACTTCCCTTGCGTGACATAAGTCTGCTTATCTGAGAGATGAATGTACCGCGCCGTATCTGCATAGCCAGGCGCGCCTACGCGAGGCTGCCTCAGCGCGATTACAGAGTGAGTGAGTGAGTGAAAACTTTTGAGTCTCTCAAGAGTTTCGCGGTTACGAGGTCTCCGTCGTCTTCATCTTCTTGGCGCTGGCGACTTGAGACTCCTCTTCAGCGAGGGTGGGCCCCTCTTCCAAGGCTCCACTGAGTCGTGATGCATCGCTCGCGTGCTGCACTAGGGCCCTTTGGGCCGTGAGCTCGCTGCTGGTGAGCCGACTCTCGCAGACAGCCTAGCTCGAGGCGAAGCGTTCCGAGCTGGGCGGTCGGATGCCCCGGAGACCCACCTACAGGCTTGCGAGGGGGGATACGCAGAGACCCTGTACTTACATAGAGGAACTAGAATTAGATATCCGCCACCACACAAAGACCTCACAAAGGAGGAAGCGACCAGCTGGCGCAGACTACAAACAAACTCCTTCCCCAACTTACACGTGCTCAATAAGATGTTTCCGACACAATACAGGGCCACCTGCCCTTGGTGCGGTGCCAAACCTACACTCTACCACATCACCTGGGAGTGCGAACGCAACAAAGCATTCCACAAACACGAACACCCGAGTGCGATTACAGAGATGAGCTGTTCACCGAGATGAAACCGCATTTCGACGCATACGAGCCGTGCCGCACTCTCTGCGCATGCGTGGGTCAAGCGCGCACGAGATTGAGCTCGTGCACGCAAGCATATGGTTGGTCTGGGCTTAAACCCGTACGTGTAAGCATGTACATCTCGTCTATATCGCTTCCTGTCTACGTTTCATCATGGCTGCCTATCCTCATCCGGAGTACTTCAGGCTCCGAACAAGAATGGAACGACGAAACCAGAACCACAAGAACCACTACTAGAGTAATTATTTTTCCTCCCGTTCGAGAGCATGATTGTGGCCATAATCTGCATCCACATGCAGTGGTGGTTGAGAGGGTATGGTGTTCAGGCAGTGGCAACACCTTGTGCTGCTACATTAATTGCAGGCTCATCGCCTTAAAGTGAATATTCATCGTCATTCATCGATATATTGCATCGATGCGCCTATGACATGTGTGTGTGTGTGTGTGTGTGCGCGCGTGCGTGCGTGCGTGCGTGCGTGCGTGCGTGCGTGCGTGCGTGTGTGCGTGTGTGCGTGTGTGTGTGTGTGTGTGTGTGTGTGTGTGTGCATTCTTTGTAGTTGTTCCCTCCGCGCTGAAATATGTCGTTAAGGAAACACCAACTAGCCCAGCCACAAGTCAAACCAAATCAAATCGTTTCATTCAAACATCCTGAGATGCTTAGGGGCACGGCCAAAAAGCACTAAAAAGGCTTGACGCGGGTCCGTGCAGGCTACAAGGTATACAGTCGAAAGTGCGGCATGTTAAAATACACATAGTGAATTTGCAGGACGCAGCTGCTCACGGACAGAAATGAGCATAAAAAAAAGTCTCGTTATTATTCACAATGTGACGAATTTGATAGAATTTGTTTCGCATCGTTTGCGCCGTTACGATAAAGGACATAACGAAAGTCTATTGATCTTAAATCTGGGATTTGAGTCCTATGGTTCTCGCAAATGCTGATTATATATGCAGACGCTAATTGAAGCTTATCCAGACCATGCACGGAGGCTTTTCGAGATTGTGTGCGTTAGCAGTTTCAATTTAGAACTGGCTCCATTGACAGTCTGCGGTCTGCGAAGTTCCATGGGATCGACTCGAGCTTCTGCCAGTCTATATTAATCGTGGTAACCTATCTTTATGATACTAACAGGTGTCATCAAAATCGCGCTATTTCAACTAAACATCTGTGATTTCCAGATACGAGGGGTCTAGCTTGAAGTAAACTTATGTTGCCCATGCTCTACACCACTAATCGATTAAGTGAATGTAACTTCAGACGACGCTGTGTGTGGTGCGATCTCGTCCATGGAATAGGAGCAAAGGTTAACGCCTTCTCTCAAGCATGAACGATAATTCTATTTGTGCTCCCACCACATGTCTCCACTTTTCTCTATTCATTTCGCTCCATTTACAACGTTCTCGCCACTGATGTTGCTTCCTTTCATTCACTCTGTTATTGGTTTATACATGAATCATCAGAACAGTACCAGAGAAACTTGGCGCAGTCAGCGCTATTTCGTCAAGTACAAAGGTTTCATCGAGAGCGCCCTCTCTTGAATGCGGTGCGTAAGTACGACGGCCCGTGAGGCAGCGTCTTCAATGCTTGTGCGCGAGGGTTGGCGAGAGGGCATTGTGGAGAAGCCCAGAGTGCTCGTGTTGTAAAGTTGAGTAGGCTTAAGAAAGCTATATCTCGGGAGATCCTATCTAAATATATTCGAAGGTACAACTTGCTTTAGAGCGAAAGAGGGGATGCTCTTCAGGAGCCGTTCCTGCGTTGAGCGCCTTCCTTGGCATCGGCGTAATCGAACGAACGAACAAGCCCACGCAGCCAATCACAGCGAAGTACGCATGTCGCCCGGTGGCAAGCACCACCACCAGATGGCTCTCGCGCGGGCAAATCCGTGGTTCTTGCGGCGCTGGCCATGCGCGGTAACAAATATTTCGCCGACGATTACGATACGCCATTATGCGAAATTTATGCGCAGTTATATGCGTGTTTTGATTCAGAGATATCGTGAGGTGAAGAATTTGATATGGGCATGCACCAGAGTCTGCAATCGCCGAAAGTCTGATCTGCCGGTCAAGCACGTCGGCTTTTATATGTAACTCGAGGATGGTTCCAGTGTAATCACTGGCGCCGCGTGGCTTCCGAAGAGTACTACACAATCCGCATCGCACACACAATCGCAAACCATCAGAATCGAAATGAGAGCGAACGAAACCATGGGAAGCAAACCGAACCAGCGGGAGCGAAAGCTGACACGAGGAGACAATAGTTCGAAGCGAACGGTCCGCATGACACAAGTTTCCCGCGCGCACATTAGTGAAGGGACCGGTCTGGTGTCCGCCGTTCGCGCCTGCACTCTAAGAACAGTTTACACCTTCTGGAGTGCCCCTTCTGCCACACAACAATAATCGTCATCTGCCTTGATGCGTTTCCTTTCTTTAACGCTGCGAGCCCGGTACTTTCCAGTAACGAACGGCACGCGCGTTATCAGTATGATAGCATTGCTGACAGGAAATGCTATCATGCTGATAACGCGCATGCTGTTCGTTACTGGAATGTACCGGGCTCGCAGCGTTAAAGAAAGGAAACGCATCAAGGCAGATGACAATTATCGCTGCGTGGCAGAAGGAGCACTGCAAAGGGTGGTAACTGTTCTTAGAGTGTGGCGTCTATCATCTTCCGCTCCGAGTTCGCTCTTTCATCTTTCTCTGTGCTCATTCTTCCAGTTACGCCGACGACGCCACCACCCACGCCGACACTTGTCGCAGGAACGTGCGCCCAATGGCTGCGCTCTAAAAGAATTCACCGACAATTACGAACGCAGTGGAGTAAGAAAGACGGCGATAGCGAAGGGAGCGTGAGGAGTGAAGCGTAGGAAGAGTGTACAGTGGAAGCAGGAGGAAAGCGGAGAAGGAGAATATGGCTAAACGTTGCGGAAGAGAGCGGAGAGCCGCATAAGACCTGTTCTACACAGGTGACCCGCAACGAGTAGGTGCCATAGTACCGTGCGCCATCACCCGGTCGTCGATGACGACATTATACAAAGGCATGCGGCGAGCGCGTCGACCGATACCATATATGGAAACAAAGCTCTGACGTGGGCTTCGATACCACTGCGCATGCGCTACTTCGCCTGCGCCGTCGCCACTAGAGGATGCACTCTGCGTGAGCCACGCATTGCCATGTTCACACTTTGTTTCTGAACAATGACCAACGCAACCAGTGGATGTGCTTTCTGAGCCGCTGCTGTAGAACGAATTGCCTGATCACAGGTTCAGCGTCCCCAACGCCAGAATTCAGAGCTGCGCGCCTTCGAAGCAGAAACTAAGCGTCGAAGCCGAACATATATCCATCCATGCATTTCTCCGACCATTAGGCTTTCTGCACGACCAATGGAGGACCGCGATGAGAATGTGTCTTGAAGCAGGACTACGTGTGTAAAATAAAGTGTGGCCTGTAGCAGTACATGGATACATGGCTCCCAATTTATTGCCTCTATCTTTCGCGAATTGAAAACACGTAAAGTCCATCAAGAGGCATCCGCCGTCTCCATCGTCGACTACGATTCCAGGCTCACTTGCGGCGCTACGGTACGCACTTCGAGGCCCGTGGAAGGTGAACAGGTTGCAATCGCGCTGGCTGTGCTCGATGGTCGCAGAGAGGCAACATACAGCGATTCCAACGCAGCCATTAAGGCCTTCCAAACCCTCAGGCCCTGCGCATTCTCTAAAGCAGCAAAAGCATCTCTCCGCATTCTCTCACTTGGTTTCCCGCTCACTTGAGGTCTTTTACTAGGTACCGGCACCTTTTTCCGTGTCCTTAACACTGTCTTTTGTGATATGAATTCAGCGCCGGCGGTCACAAGCAAGACAGGCTCCGTGCTTTGCGGTGAAGTGGTGGCAAGGAAGTATGCTCAAGGTAGCACAGGCGCCAATTCATAAACACATATTTCGCTCAATGATAAACCTCAAACATATAATGACAGAAATTGAACGCCAATAAGGACGGTAATTTAGTGCATTTGGTGTCGTTTCTTTATTACTATTTCACTTACATTTACTACTACATTTTACATTTACATTTACTATTACATTTCAAGATCGCGGGGAAACATGAAAAAAGCAAAAAAATGCAATTGTTTGGCTTCTTATGGCAGAAAATTCCTACAGCGTATTGGAGCTTAAATAAGTTTAGTGTAGCTACAGGTATGTGACCACTCAGTAAGAAAATTAAAGTTAACAACTCTATTTTAGTTTTGCCAGGAAATAGTAGTCACATTGACTGGGTTTTGTAAAAATGCGGGACTCATAGGGGACCTATTTATGACCGAGGCTGCCGATAACAACATTGAGACATTGTAGACTAATCGTAAGGAGTCTGCGAATATTCGAAACTTCTGAATTAGGAATCGACTAGTGTCCTATTCTATTCGCTTTTCGAATGAAATGGTCACTATTTGTAAATGTTAACGTTTTTTCTAATACTTAACATTTCAGAACGAACGTCAACTGAAACTAATGAAACCTAAAAGTGCACGAAAAGTGCACTTTTAGTGTTCACCCAGCGGTGATAGTGCTCACCCCAGCGGTGATAGCACGGGCATGAAACATTATTACTTGCGTATTGAACGAGGCTACGTCACTTAGGTATGGGGGCCTCACAGACTATGCAGCAGTCACTCGAGCTTACTCAAGATTCCTCATGATATGCATGTCAAGAAACTGTTTGGTTTACACTTATTGCTCTATTTGCGCTTTTAGTGCACAACGCATCATAACTTGTTATGTATTGGCTGAAAGTTCCTGACTTCATTTTATATTAACTCTGATAAGTGTTCTTGATTTTGCAGAAACAATTCAATATATTATTTGACTCGCATCTGGCATTATTCGAATTATGCCTTTCTGCAATAACCCATGGTCCGATGTTAATGAGGAGGAGGAATAAACTTTATTTGTGCACAGCAGATTTGAGACCTAGGCCTCTACCTAAATGACGGCCTCGAGCCCTTGGGCCCTGGCAGCATCTTCGGCCTGCTGGATTGCCTTGAGTTGGTCTTCCGGTGCACAGCTGAGCAACGCGGTCTCCTACTGCTCTCTGGTCTTAATTATTTTATTCTGTATGGGTGTACGAGGACAAGCCCAAAGCATATGTTGTAGGTCCGCCCTTTCTTCACAGAATCTACATCTCTCCGTGTAAAGGTCCGGGTAGTAGCGGTGCTAGGCCACCGGGTTCAGATATGTATCCGTTTGTAAGAGGCGCCATGCCGTCGCTTGCCGTCTATTTAACGAGGAGTGTGTCGGGGGGAAATGGGCCCTTCCCAATTTATAGTGTTTGGTGATCTCGTTAAAGCTGGTCATCCGGTCTCTCTCCGTTCCCAGTATTTGTTGCGTGTCACCTGCTCGGCCGGTCAGTTCTCGAGCCAGGTTGTGCGCTATTTCGTTCCCGGGAAGGGAGTAGTGTGCGGGTGCCCATATAATGTGAATGTCGCGATCTTCACGAAAGTTGTTCAAAATTCTCAGTGCTTCCGGCGAGATTCCTTTTGAATAGTTCTTGACGGCTGTCTTTCAGTCGCTTACTACGATGTTAGCTTCCGTGGAGGCTATTGCCAGTGCTAAGGCAGCTTCCTCCGCCGCCTCTGCCTTCCATGTTTTTACCGTCCCTCTAACTCTGCAGTCACCCTCTAGACTCGTAGCAACTATGGACATACTCTGTCCATTTGCGTACTCCCCCGCGTCCACATAAGCACGTTCCTGGCACTACAGAATCTTTTGTGGAGAGCTCTCGCTCGTGCGTTTCTTCGATCTTGGTGAAACTCCGGGTGCATGTTTCTGGGGATTGGGGGTATTGATAGATGTTCCCTTATTTTCCTTGGGACGTCTCTCCGCACTCCGTGCTGTGCTTCGTAGGTTATTCCGATGTCATCTAAGATGTGTCTCCCCGTCAAACTCTGTGTAAGCCTTTCATACTGCGCTACTCTATGGGCCTCAATAAGTTCGTCTAATGTGTTGTGCACGCCGAGCGCCAAGAATTTCTCGTTTAACGTATTTGCCGGAAGTCCCAAGGCTTGCTTATACGCCCTTCTAATAATGCAGTCTATCTTGGCTTTCTCCGCAGCGTAGAGCTTGAGGTAAGGAACCACATATACAATACGACTGATTACGAATGTTTCTATTAATCGGATGAAATTGTGCTCTTTCATGCCATAGTGCCTGTTGGATATCCGCTTTATTAGTCTGATTGTTTGTTGAACACTATTGTCAAGTAGTCTAATGGTTTCTCCGTTATGGCCGTTTTCGGATATGCGGAGTCCCAGTATTCTCAGGCTCTCCACTGTCGGTATCGTGGTGCCTTCTACTGTGACCACAATGCCCGGCCTTTCCCTAATGCTTTTTCGACCCCGGCATGTGGGCCTATAGAGCAGAAGTTCTGATTTTTGCGAGGAGCATTTCAGTCCCTTCTCTTTGATGTAGTCTTCCACCGTGTTTACTGCTGTTTGAAGGATCTCTTCCACATGCCCATCGCTTCCACCCGCCACCCAAAGGGTGATGTCGTCCGCGTAGAGGCTGTGTCCGAGTCCTTCTATCTTTTCGAGTCTCGCAGGAAGACCGATCATTGCCACGTTGAATAGAAAGGGAGATAGGACTGAACTCTGCGGGGTACCCCTATTACCTAGCTTGAGCGCGTCCGATTTGGATTCTCCAATTGAAATCTTTGCGGTACGATCTGTCAAGAAGTCTTTGATGTACGCTGTTGGATATCGCACCGCTGGCACGAGTTGTTGCAAACTCAGCGCTGACACCCGTTGTTGCAATCGGGTCGCAAGCCCCAAGGGTAGCGTTGGCCTGGCGGCCTGGGGCACTGGAAGCATCCGAAGGTCTCGGCAAAGCATGAGTCGACTGGTAACAGAACAACTGGTTTATTCTAACATCGCAAAAGAGCGGGCGGTCAGGTCGACCGAAGTGAGAGACGGGAGAGCACGTAACTCGACAGAAGAAATCGGAGCCTCTCTTGGCGTCCGGGGGCAGCTGCTCTTATACTTTCGCAGTTGAGGGCAAGAAGGAAGGCCTCGTGACGAGACCACGGACACGCTGAGAGACATGTTGAGACGAGTGTAGTGACGCATCCGCCAGTGGGGCGCCGATCAGACCTCCTCGCTTCACACTTGGGGAGCTCCTCTCCCCGGCTGCCGCGCTTTGACAAGCGTGGGCACACACACACACACGCACACACGCACACACGAAGACACGTGGCACTGAAACACGCCTGGACGCGCTTGGCGGGGAGACTGCGGGAGCTCCGAACGGGCCAAAATGTCCGCCACTTTGAACGAAGCTCCGGCGTCCGTTGCATCCGCGCCGGCTATACCGCGCGTTGTAGGCGAAACGTAACAGACCGTCCGTTGCATCCGCGCCGGCTATACCGCGCGTTGTAGGCGAAACGTAACAGACCGCCCCGCCGGGGGAAGGAGATGCCGATGGTCAGGGGACTGCATCCGCTGTCCGGAGGGATGTCGCTTGATGATGCTCATAACCGAAGTCGGTCGTCCTTCGGCGTTTCTTGAGCGCAGCGCACAGAGAAGGCCTCGTTCTCTCGTTCAGGTTCACACAGGACACTGCAAAGTGACTTCGGGAGAGTTGACATTTTTGTTCTCGTTCCCGGCAAGCGTTAGAACTACGCCGAAAGTCAACCGCTCAGTCAGCAAGCACGGCACAACCCTCACTAAGCCCTGCCAGGCTCTTTCCCCTTTTATACTACTGCCTAGTTCCTTACAGTAGTTTAGCAGCACTCAGAACGCGTCCACAAATCGGAAAATTGCACTAGAAAGCACATCATCACTTTGAAACACTACACAAAAGCAATAGGTTAAAAATCCTGCCTCAGGAAGAAAAACATCAGTAACAAGCAATTTTGAGGCTGATTCCCACGTTAGGGGCTTCGACTTAAGCCATCGGCGTTACCGTTGAGACTCCCCTTTTTGTAACGCACCTCAAAGGAATGTTGTTGCAAAGCGAGGCTCCAGCGCAGGAGGCGGCCATTTGTGGAAGAGATAGTCTGCAGCCATTGGAGAGGGCAGTGATCCGTCTCGAAGCATGCGAAGCGGAGATCGCAGCGAGCGACCGTACACTAGCTCAGCTGGCGAAAACCCCGTAGCCGCATGCGGCGCGGTCCTTAATGCAAACTTCACCCCAGGCAGACACAGCTCCCAGTCAGTTTGATGTTCAAAACACAATGCTCTCAACACGCGCTTCATGACGGAGTGGAGCTTCTCAACGGAATTCGACTGTGGGTGGTACACTGAGCTGTCTAACAGCTTTACCCCACACCTTTCGAGAAAGGCTGTCGTCAAAGGGCTAGCAAACACTGTGTCCTGATCTGACTGGATTTCCGCAGGAAAACCAACTCGCGCAAATATGGACAGTAGTGCATTGACTATCTCAACTGAGCTGAGTTCTTTAAGCGGCACTGCTTCAGGGAACTTTGTCGCTGGGCAGATCACAGTCAAAATGTGTCTGTACCCCGTGGCTGTTACCGGCAGAGGTCCCACTGTATCAATAACGAGCCGTCTAAAAGGCTCCGTAATGATAGGTACCAACTTCAACGGCGCCCTCGATTTGTCCCCTGGTTTGCCCACCCGCTGACAGGTGTCGCATGTCTTCACAAAGTGGTCTGCGTCCCGAAAACACCCTGGCCAATAGTACTCTTGCAAGAGACGGTCCTTAGTTTTCTTAACTCCTAGGTGTCCGGACCACGAACCCCCATGCGACAAGCGCAACAGATCCTGACGATAGCATTGAGGCACGATCAGCTGATCGAACTCCACTCCCCTGCGGTCTAGATACTTCCGGTACAGGACCCCACCTCTTTCCTCAAAGCGAGCATTTTTCTTGGCGATACCTTCCTTGACAATGCAGCGTATGTTTTCTAGGCTGCCATCCTTCTTTTGTTCGGCTATCAAAGCCGACCGGCTGACTTTTAGCAACCTATTAAGTCCGTCTGACGTAGGCGCGATGAGCAAATCTGCAGATAGCTCTTCTAAATTTCCCGCATCGGGAATTTCCTCTCCAGTAGCTGGTGCCTTTAACGCTACAGGCTCAATTTTATTCAGTTCGGGCGTGCTCTGAATACCAGCTTGCTGCGCCTCTGACCCTTTCTCATCGTTCGACAACGTCGGCCCCGCAACTACTGCCTTTGCAGCGAGCTCCCGAACCTTCGATCTGGTTAAGGCCTGAACGCTAGCCTCACCAAACAAAAGCCCCTTCTCGCGCAGGAGGTGATCGGACCTGTTCGAAAATAGGTACGGGTACTGGGGGGGCAGCATAGATGACACTGCGGCCTCCGTCTCAAGCGCTCCGAAAGGTCCTTCAATAAGCACTTTTGCTACGGGCAGACACACGCTATGAGCTTCCACTGCTTGCCTGATCCATGCGCACTCGCCCGTGAACATATCGGGTTCTACGTAAGAGGGGTGAACTACATCCATTGTAGCTGCGGAATCGCGAAGCACTCGGCACTCTTTCCCGTTCACGAGGAGGTCTCGCATGTAAGGCTCGAGAAGCTTCATGTTCTCGTCAGTGCTGCATAAAGACAAAAACACGACTTTTGTTTTTGTTTCTGGACACTGCGCCGAAAAGTGACCCGGCTTCTGGCACGTATAACAAACGCGCGCTTGCCTCGTCTCGAACCGCTTTCTGCGTTCGGCTTCGGTTGCCGCCGTCTCCTTACGTTCGGTCGGACTGCTTTCACTCGCATCCGCACTACGTGTGTCCCCCTTTGCTCTCATGGGCGTGAACTTTGGTCTCTCAAACTTGGAGCCAAATTCACCCTTTTGACCGTCCTTGGCTCCGCGAGCCCGACGCGTCACAAACTCCTCGGCTAGCTCCGCGGCTCTAGCCACCGTACTAACGTCTGGCCTATCCAAGACCCAGTACCGCACGTTCTCAGGTAACCGACTATAAAACTGTTCCAGCCCGAAACACTGCAGAACTTTCTCGTGGTCACCAAACGCTTTCTCTTCTTTGAGCCACTCCTGCATGTTTGACATAAGCCTGTAGGCAAACTCTGTATATGACTCACTTTTACCTTTCTCATTTTCCCGAAACTTCCGACGGAACGCCTCCGCGGACAGCCTGTACTTTTTTAGCAGACTCGATTTCACTTGGTCGAAATCCTCTGCCTCCTCTCTCTTCAAGCGAGCGACTACGTCGGCCGCCTCGCCGGGTAACAAAGTGAGCAAGCGCTGTGGCCACGTTTCCCGAGAGAACCCCTGCTTCTCGCACGTTCGCTCAAAGTTAACCAGGAACAAACCAATGTCCTCTCCAAGCTTAAACGGCCGCATCAGGTCAGTCATTTTGAACAATACTCGTTCTCCTGCACCGTGTGCCTGACTTCCATTACGAGCGCGTTCCATCTCTAACTCGAGACGCTTCATTTCCAAAGCGTGTTGACGGTCGCGCTCTCTTTCTTTCTCTTGTTGCTCTCGTTCTATCTGTTCTTTACGTTCACGCTCTTCTTTTTCTTTCTGTTCTTTTCGTTCGCGCTCTTCTTTTTCTTTCTGTTCTTTTCGTTCACGCTCATCTTTCTCTTTCTGTTCTTTAAGTTCACGCTCCTGTCTTTTTGCCGTTTCCCTCTCCTCAATGGTCTCAAGGCATTCCGACAGCTCGTCATCCTCAGCTTCTAACTCAAGAACAGCCCTCAGCAGTTCTGGTTTTCTGAGTTTGTCTGAGACATCCAGACCCAACTCTCTTGCAAGCTCCAGCAATTTCGGTTTGCGCAACGACTTCAAATCCATGGCTGCTCTGAATGCTGCTTTCTCTACTGCCTTCTATTGTCTTGCCGCAAACTAACCCGGCAGCAACGACAACCACAATTACCAGCTCTGTTTCTGACACTAACAAAAGCCTGGCAAAACTCAGAAGAAGAAAGTCCCGCACTCACCAAACCTCGCAGCCAAGAATTCAGCGCAGTCGTTCCGCTGCAGGCAACCAGTCATCACACAGGGCTCGTTGCACTGCTCCCGGATGGTCGTTGTGCTGCTCAGCATACAGTCAACCGCATATCTTCGCTGCTGGCCTCCGTTGTCGCGATCTCACCGCTACCAGCCAGTTGTTTGAAATCGCACCGCTGGCACGAGTTGTTGCAAACTCAGCGCTGACACCCGTTGTTGCAATCGGGTCGCAAGCCCCAAGGGTAGCGTTGGCCTGGCGGCCTGGGGCACTGGAAGCATCCGAAGGTCTCGGCAAAGCATGAGTCGACTGGTAACAGAACAACTGGTTTATTCTAACATCGCAAAAGAGCGGGCGGTCAGGTCGGCCGAAGTGAGAGACGGGAGAGCACGTAACTCGACAGAAGAAATCGGAGCCTCTCTTGGCGTCCGGGGGCAGCTGCTCTTATACTTTCGCAGTTGAGGGCAAGAAGGAAGGCCTCGTGACGAGACCACGGACACGCTGAGAGACATGTTGAGACGAGTGTAGTGACGCATCCGCCAGTGGGGCGCCGATCAGACCTCCTCGCTTCACACTTGGGGAGCTCCTCTCCCCGGCTGCCGCGCTTTGACAAGCGTGGGCACACACACACACACGCACACACGCACACACGAAGACACGTGGCACTGAAACACGCCTGGACGCGCTTGGCGGGGAGACTGCGGGAGCTCCGAACGGGCCAAAATGTCCGCCGCTTTGAACGAAGCTCCGGCGTCCGTTGCATCCGCGCCGGCTATACCGCGCGTTGTAGGCGAAACGTAACAGACCGTCCGTTGCATCCGCGCCGGCTATACCGCGCGTTGTAGGCGAAACGTAACAACGCGCATGTTTTACGTCCTAGATCCAGTTTTTGGAGATTTTGTAGTATGGCCTTGTGCGTGACGGTGTCAAAGGCCTTAGTTAGATCGAGACCTAGTATTGCCTTAGTGTCTAGACTTTTCTCACCCGCATCTATGATCTGATGTTTTAGTTTGAGCATAATATCCTGCGTCGATAACTTTGGTCGAAATCCAACCATGGCATGTGGGTAAAGTCCTCCATCATCCATGTATCTCGCGAGACGTGTGAGAACCACATGTTCCATGAGTTTACCGACGCAGGATGTCAGTGATATGAGCCTTAAGTTCGTAAGTTGTGGTTTCTTTCCAGGCTTTGGTATAAAAATGATTTGGGCTGATTTCCATTGACTTGGAATGCTGCCTTGCTCCCAGCAGTTATTCATGTAGTCCGTGAGAGCTCGGATGGATACATCGTCGAGGTTCCTGAGTGTTTTGTTGCTTATCCCATCAGGTCCTGGTGCAGATTTCGAGTTGAGCCTGGTAAGTTCATATCTGACTTCTGCCTCCGTAATAGGGGTATCAAGATCAGAATTCTCGTTACCTAGGTAATCCGGAAGTAGTTCTCTAGCCGCATCTCCAACGTACATCTTTTGGAGCTCTCGAAAGAGCTCTTCTTCTGTACCGTTGTAGCTGTGTATAACCTTCTGTAGATTGTGTCTTTGTATGGTTTTTGTACTTCCGGGGTCCAAGAGGCATCGGAGAATGTTCCAGGTCTTAGGCATTTCTATCTGCATTTCCATCAAGTCGCACGTGGCTTCCCACTTCTGTTGGGTTAACCTATTTGCATACATCTCGATTTCCTTGTTTAATACCACAATTCTCTTCCTTAATTTTCGATTATGTTTTTGCTTTTTCCATCTTTTCAGCATGCGACCTTTCGCTTCCCACATGTGCAATAATCTGATATCCATCTCCTCTATATCTGCCTGCTCTGGAACAGTTTTGGCAGCTCGTTTAATGTTTTCTTGCAGTTTCTCTGACCATTCCTCAATGTCCGTTATAGTGTCTTCCGCATCATCTTGTCGGATTTTGCGGAAAGAGTCCCATTCTACTAGCTTCAGTTCTCTCCCCCTCTTTTTTCTTGGGCCTGCTTGTACCGTTGTGACGACGATGTAGTGGTCACTACCTAAGCTTTCCTGCATGTTTGTCCATTGAGAAACTGCTACATTCTTCGTAAATGTGAGATGTGGTGTCGTGTCGTTGATTACGCTGTTTCCTATTCTGGTTGGTGCCTGAGGGCCAGTTATGAGCGTTAGTCCTTCGTGCTGAGCGTCTGCCCATAGGCTTCGGCCCTTATTGTTCTCTGTGCTGTATCCCCAAGCCGCGTGTGGCGCGTTAAAGTCGCCGACCACGACTAGTGCCTGCTTGTGCGCTACGCTCAACACTTTGCGGAAGAGTGGGCCGAATTTAGGTTTGTGCCGGGGTGGACTATATATGTTCAGAATAAATAGACTTCCCTCTTCTTTACGAGAGGGGATTATTTCAATCAGGACGTGGTTTATGCCGCGCACACCGGTATCGTGCTCGACAGCCGAGAGGTTTCTGTGTATCAGCGTCGTGACGGTTGCCTTCTCGCCGGAAGCACTGTACGATTTATACCCCGATAATTTTGCGATCCCCCCGGTTTCCTGCAGGGCAATGACATCTGGCGTCTCCTTACTTGTTACGAACTGCTGCAGGTTTCCTCGCTTGCGACGATACCCACGGCAGTTCCATTGCCAAATCGCGTATTGGTTACGCGGCGCCATGTTGATTTATCTGTTCTTCCCCGGTGGCCTTGCTATGTTCTACCGCATTCGGCCTGCTATACGTTTTGCTTTTAACCGGTCCTGCGCCTGCCGGCCTAATATCCTTTGGTGTGCTTTCTAGTGCCGCTACTCTATTCTCTAATCCATCGAATCGTTGTTTAATCTCTACATACATGTTTGTGATTTGTTGCTGTCACCCGTCGAACATTCCTTTAAACGTTCCCATAACCTCGCTGATTGCAAAGACACTCTTTTCTTCAGCCGTTTCTTGCGCCCTCCTTTTGTGTGGTGGTGCTTCTCCGTTCGCTTGCGTGGGAATGGGCGTTGGAGCCCGACTACGCTTTGACGTCGTACTGGCGGAGGGTACGTTGCCATTGTTTTGTTGCTTAAGCTTCGCGTTTTCTGCCCTAAGCTGCTTGATCTCATCTTTAAGCGTTGCATTCTCTCGGGTTATCTGTTCTAACATGTTTCTAATCTGTGTCATTTCCTGTTCTAGGGCGGACCCTTTAACTTTAGGCGATTGAGTAGCAGTGCCGGAGACCGCGCTTGCCCAGCTCACCTGTGCTTTGCTCCCGTCTCCCCCTCGATCAGTTCTCGAATCGGACCTCGACCTTGATCTCGTCCACAATCTGGTCCTGGACCTGGACCTGGGGCGTTCGCGACCGGCTTCCCTTGGCAGTCTCGGGAAGGAACCGGAGCGGTGTCTTCCATAGTTTTTCCTGCTTGTTTCTTCTCTGTCGGTTGAGGGCTGCTTGCTCGCTACAGTCTTATGATTATTGTTGTTGCTCCCTCTGTTTTCTTTGTAGTTGTGGTAGTAGTACGCTTCCTCTTCGGCCTCTTCTTCTTCCCTCCTCCGTCGCTCCCAGCGGCGTCTCCTGACCAGGTACGGTATCTTGCATCTTGCTTGGCACTTCTTGTCTCCCGTGAGGTGGTCTTTGCCGCACAGTTGGCACTCCGCGTCGCAGTTGCGATCCTGCTGTGGATTCTTGCAACCACACCCCCGGCAAATCTTGTCTTCAGGATTGGGGCACACGTCAGCCCTGTGCCCTGTTCTTCCGCATCCATAGCATATGTCGATGTGTTTTTTATACAAGGAGTATTGGATAAGCATCGCTCAATACCTCACATATCTTGGGACGTGAAAACCTTCAAATAATATGATCACGTTGTCTGTGTTACCCATTCTCTTGGCGTGCAAGACTCCAGGATTGCGTGGCGTGACCAGACTGGTCACTATCTCCTCCGGACTCTCCTCCTGGGATATTCCTCTGATGAGACCCTTGGATGTATTATCAGGAGCCGTTCTGTAAGCACTTCCTTCAAATTCTTGTTCTCCAAGGCGTAGCTTATTGATAGCCCCATATTTCCTGGCCCGGTCCTCGGAAGGCGTGCTGAGCACCACTATATTTTGTTTGCTGTTTATGCATATGCTGTCTTCCTCCGCTGTCTCTCGGCCGACCCCGGCAGCGTTGCGCAGACAGTAGTAAATGCGATCCAGCTTGTAGTCTCATACCTTAAGTCCGCCACGTGGACGCACGATAACCCTGTAGTCTTCTTTTGGCAGGTTAGGCAGCCTACTCGCTTTGATGATTTGTCGCACCTTGCGTTCGTTCTTCCATTTGTTTCTATTTTTTGCTTCCCCGACGAAGGTTCTTCCCGGCTGCTCGTGTCCCGCCAATCCGGCCCCACCGCTGCATCGCTTCTTTGTGCCTCTTCTAACTTCGCACCAACCTGATTCTTTTCCGAACTCCTCCGGTTGCATTTCTTCGCCTTCCACGCTTACGACTTGCATTATGGAGCAGGGCCTGGGTATCTCCGTCGGTAGGCCGAGCTCTCTCAGCCACCGCTGCGGCGGAGCCGTTCGAGGTGTCGAGGCGTTCTAGTTAGGTGTAGATCTCCCGCCACGCGTAGCGAGAGGAACGAACGATTGACGGTCGAAAAACGGGCCCACCTGATAGAGAATGGCGTCCTTGGACTCCTCGACACCTGTTCTTTTGAAGATCAATGGATTTCTCCACAAAATGCGATTTTCCGCCGAGAATCATAAGAAAATGCGGAGCTGATGCGATGTGCATCCGCACTCCACGGCTTCTTGTGTATCATTTGAATTGTGTATCATTTGAAGGAGACATTAAAGTTTTGACCATGGCTGAATGGAAATTGTGGTTGACAACATTTATATATTTAGAATACATGTCGACAGATAAAAAAATAGCAATATGCGTTATTGAAATCCCTTTATTTGCACCAATAACAGATTCCTTAGTTTAGTGAAACATATCAGTTAGAACATCCAAGGCAGACAAATGCGGAACATTATTCTTATGTTACGTGAATTTGTTGCGTCTTCATAAGACTGTTGCAAAAATAATACTAGCAAATTAGTGGTGTGCCTAAGGACCATGTACATGACATCAATTTTGTTTGTTCCAATGTACTCTTACAAGTAATTGACAGAATTGCGACATCATTTAAGATTGCTTAGATACGGAGTTGTAACCCCCACTCTTTATTTGCTGATGAGTTGTGAATTTTGATATTTTTCCATAAAGATCAATGCCTAACTCGCCAATACGCTCCAACAATCACTATATCTAAACATGTTTCTTTCGTATAAAAGAAATGTGACCAAATTTCATGCCGTTGTTGCTGAAGAATAATTCACCGATTATTACCATACTCTCTGTAATGCGATATTTCAGTGCAGCTCTTTGCGTGTTCTGAATTCACGTACATTGAGGCAACCGATTTGACAGAGATGTGCGCATGTAAAGTAACATGCTACTGTGACTGTGTGCTTTCCACACATACTCATTCTTCAAGACGAACACCTGTCCCCGTCCTTGATGGTCGTGAAGGAAGCCTTGTGGTTGCAGAAATGGCCGGATGTATGTTCGGCTTCACCGCTTAGCTTCTCAGTCGGCAGCGTCCCCCTCTGAGTTCTGGCGTCGGCGTCTCTGAGCTTCTTCTCCTGCTTGTTTATCAGCAGCAGCATACAAACCACTCCCATAGGTTGCGTGGGTCATTGTTCAGAACGAAACCATGAACACGGCCTTACACAGAGCGCAGGTCTAGCGGCGGTGGCGGCGCAGACCTGCGAAGTACGGTGAAGTAGCACGCACCCTATGGGTTGGTGGACGCGCTCTGCGAATGGCTTAGTAATGACGTCATCGGCGATCGCCCGATGGCGCACGCTACGTTTCCCCCACCAAGTAGAGGGTCGCCGCCATGAAGCACGTCTCGTGTTGCACTCCACTTTCCTGCTGCTTCCGCCGTACCCTATTCCTACGCGTTACTTGTCACCCTATCTTCTCTATAGCCGTCTTTCATCCTCCTCTGCGCTCGTATTAGTCGGTGAATTTTCTCCTTTCCCCGGCAGAGCTAGCGCCGCCGCTACCGTGGATGGATAGATGGATGGATGCTTTAAGCGTCTACTTTGAAACGGGGCTGTGGGTTGTGCTACCAAGCAGTTGTTATCATACTGCCGAATGTCCTCCCTATCTTTAAATACAAATAAAAAGTACAAAATAAACAAGAATAGTTGCTCTAAACAAACTTTCTGAACTCCTGTTGGGACGTTTCTTGCTCGTCTTCGTTGTTCGTCATTTCCCTACTTTTCATCCACCAATCTTCCATTCGACTCTCAGTAATCACGGATGTTGACGTGCTTAATTTGCGCGTGCTCTTGCTGAACCTAAGAGCGTCAAGGAGGCCTGGTATGCCTAAATCGAACCTTGGCCAGCTATCTTCACATTCTAATAAAATATGCTTCATCGTGTCCCTATCTTTACCGCAGCAAGCACATGCTTACTTTTGCGCATTGTGTCTCGCTTTATAGGCGCGTGTACCGGGGCATCCTCATCGCACTTCGAAAACTAAAAAGCTTCCCTTTGAGTTATCACAAGCTCTTTGTTTCTTGCTGAAATCAGGTTTCTTTCCATTGCCGCCCCCGTAAGATTTTCTCAGCCTCTTTTCCCATTCCTCAGGTGTAGTGTAACCAAGCAGACGCTATTCTGGTTAACCTCCCTGCCTTCTGCTTTTCTCTTTCCTCCCCCCGCTGACTTTTCGCTAGGCGTTGTTTGTTGCCAGGTGGCCCACTACATCAGTCAGCGGAGAACGCGCAGAGGCGAGTGCCATGTGGTGGTGCTGCAAGGAACCCAGCGGCGCTCCCGACGCGCGCGTCTCGCTGTGATTGGTTCGGTGGCCTCGATCGTTTTGGCAGTCTTGCATCCTCCGCTGCGCTCCTCGTTCTCTCGGTTACGCCGACGGTGAGGCCGACACTGAATGCAGGAGCGGGAGCCTAAGAGCTGCGCTCTAAAATGATTTATCCTATCCTATGTATTTAGATAGCAGACCCCGAGCTGAAGCTCTCTCAAGTGTACGCACCTTTTCGACCTGAGCACTCTGGGCGTCGCCATAATGCTCTCTCAGCTGTACTAATTTTACGCAAACACCCGCGTAAGGTATTGAGGACGCTGCTGTGCATGCGGTAGCGCTTCCGTGCCACAGTCCAGAGAGGAGGTTCTAGCTGTCCTCCATGGAAAGGTCTATACTTGACAAGACACCACTAACTGTGTTAAGTTTCCCTGGTGCTGCTGTTATGAATAATTAACAACAGAATAATAGGGGGGAAAAAAGACGCAACATCAGTAGCCTCAACGTTGTAAATGGAACGAAATTAATAGGAAAAAGTAGGGGTATGTGGTGGCAGCATACATAAAATTGTTGATCATGGATGAGGGAGGGGCGCTGCTAAGGTGGACTCCTGTTCAAAGGAGCCGACCGCACCGGACAGAGTGCCGTCTGAACTTGCATTCATTTATTCGTTTAGTGGTGTGCCGCATGGGCGACATCAGCTTACTTAAACCTGGGCCCCTCGTATCTCGAAAGCACACATATGTCTATGTGGAATAACGCAAATTGAATGAAAAGTAAATTTCATAACTTGCGTAAACATAGATTTCCACGAATTCGTTTGATTCGTAGAAGCTTGAGTCACTGAACGTCTATGGCACTGTAGATTGGCAATGGAGCCATTGGAGCGCAGTGTCCACAACGTACGCAATCTGCAAAAGCCTCCGTGCCTGCTCTGGCTAAGCTGCAGTTATAATCTGCGAATACATTTAGCATTACGTGAAAGTGCAACGTTCGATAACACAGTTAAAGGTTATTAGACTTACTTCATGTCCTTTAATGCAAAGTTTCGGTGTAGTGGGAAAAAGATTTAGCAGAACCCATTCGACAATGAATATAAACGGTAATGGGATTAGTATTGAAATGATGTAGCGGTACAACAGATTGCCGTTACCTCAACACATCCTGTCTGAGACGTGTGCCATGCCAGGCTCCTCCCCCAAACTTCCTTCTGGGCATGCTGCTCCACCTACCAACTCTGCTACGAAAACCGCGCGTCGTGCTGGCTTACATCAAGATTCAGACAAGCCTTTTTCATATGCATGACCTAGGTTCGATTCCGCCCCGCACCGGAGAATTTCTAAAAAATCTTTTTGTGATGGCATAGGCAGCACATACCCTGTCCTCAAGTTGGTGTGAAATACATTAAATGAAGAGCACGACATACAATGCAGCACATGCCACGTGAACAATTTCGCGTGAAATTGGTTCTTTGAAGTGTGTCACATATCTAGTGGCACATACCGGCCCAAATTGACGTAAGAGAGGTTCATGGAACAGCGGCACATAGCCAGGGTTATGCAGCCAGTAAGCCAAGTTTGACCGACGGTTGCTTTTGAACCTGGTTAACTCAGCACAGCAGTGGAATGCCCCACCCATTGAGCCAATGCGGTACCAATTGATCCAAGGGGACGTAAAGGAGGTCAAATATTTAAAAACTAACATGCAGGCAGGAAAACATAACGCAAGCTGCGTAAGGTTCTTTCCAAAATACTCATCGCATTATCATTTGTTTAAAGCACTGCTGGTGAAATGTTTGCGTTTAATAGGCACAGACAGACGGTGATGTCATGTGGAGGTGGGGAATTCTTTAAAAACGTGCAGATAAGCCTCGAAAAGATGTTCTCATTGTCGTTCTAGTTGCAGTCTGTGCCATGGTGTCTGTTCAGCGATGAAGGGCTTCTTGAATTTGGCTTTGCACGTCTTGTCTGCGGTCGGATGTTCCTCGCCGCATAACTAACATTAGACTGGCACCTATGGTCTTTATCTGGGTTTGGTGTTCCCCATCCCGCACAAATCTTGTTGTCGGGTTTGGGACACACATTTCGTCTGTGTGCAAGTCTGTTGCATTTGTGACGGAAATACACTTGTTTACTGTAAAGGGATCATCGGAGTAGCCCTACTCTGTATCGGACGTACGTGGGCACTTTGTGTCCTTCAAGGACCATAGTCACTGTTTTAGGATTACTGAGTCTCTTTGCTGCTATCGCCCGTTGGGGTTTTACTCGTAACCACCGCTGTTCTGATGTCTTTTGGGCGCTCGTCGAGTGGATTACTCTGATGACTTCTTTGGCCGTCATGTCAGGCTATGTCTCACAAGCATTGGTCTTGTAAAACTTGTCTTGAATCATGATACATGCTACTTATTGATGTTTGTTTGCATGCTCTTGATCCGATGTACTGACAATCAGGATATTTTGATAATTGTTGGGGCAGACGATATCCTCCTCCTTTTCATATCGAGGGATGCCTACCGCATGTTGCACCGACGCTGTTAGGTGAACTATACTGGGCTCGCATAGTTTGAGTCCTCCACGCGGTTGTCCGATCGCAGTCTCGTGATCCTCTCTTTGAAAATGTGGCATTCTGTTTGCCTTGCGTATTTGCTCTAGCCTGCCTTTCCTCGGGTTATGGTTGCGCTTGTCGAGCCGCGACGGCGACAAGGTGCTCACGCGATGTTGTGAGGTTTGCCGGTCTGATCTTCTGTGCCTCTCCTCCTTCTATACCTGAATTATATCCATTTCTTCCTGCGATATGCTGCGCCCCTCTACGGCGACTTCCGTCATTGAGAAAGTGATCGGCAATTGTTGAGGAAGCCGGCTCCGGTGGCGGCCTCGGCGCTCTCCCGCCACGATGTCCGGCCAAAAAATTGTCATCATCATCATCATCATCATCATCATCATCATCATCATCATCATCATCATCAGCCTGGTTATGCCCGCTGTAGGGCAAAGGCCTCTCCCATACTTCTCCAACTACCCCGGTCATGTACTAATTGTGGCCATGTACTCCCTGCAAATTTCTTAATCTCATCCGCACCTAACTTTCTGCCGCCCTCTGCTACGCTTTCCTTCCCTTGGAATCCATTCCGTAACTCTTAATGACCATCGGTTATCTTCCCTCCTCATTACGTGTCCCTCCCATGCCCATTTCCTTTTCTTGATTTCAACTAAGATATTATTAACTCGCGTTTGTTCCCTCACCCAATCTGCTCTTTTCTTTAAGGTTATACCAATCATTCTTCTTTCCATAGCTCGTTGCGTCGTCCTCAATTTAAGTAGAACCCTTTTCGTAAGCCTCCAGGTTTCTGCCCCGTGCGTGAGTACTGGTAAGACACAGCTGTTATAAACTTTTCTCTTGAGCGATAATGGCAACCTGCTGTTCATGATCTGAGAATGCCTGCCAAACGCACCCCAGCCCATTCTTATTCTTCTGATTATTTCAGTCTCATGATCCGGATCCGCCGTCACTACCTGTCCTAAGTAGATGTATTCGCTTACCACTTCCAGTGCCTCACTACCTATTGTAAACTGCTATTCCCTTCGGAGACTGTTAAACATTACTTTAGTTTTCTGCAGATTAATTTTTAGACCCACCCTTCGGCTTTGCCTCTCCAGGTCAGTGAGCATGCATTGCAGTTGGTCCCCTGAGTTACTAAGCAAGGCAATATCATCAGCGAATCCCAAGTTACTAAGGTATTCTCCATTAACTCTTATCCCAAATTCTTCCCAATCCAGGTCTCTGAATACCTCCTGTAAACACGCTGTGAATAGCATCGGAGAGATCGTATCTCCCTGCCTGACGCCTTTCTTTATTGGGATTTTGTTGCTTTCTTTATGGAGGACTACGGTGGTTGTGGAGCCGGTATAGATATCTTTCAATATTTTTACATACGGCTCGTCTACACCCTGATTCCGCAATGCCTCCATGAGTGCTGAGGTTTCGACTGAATCAAACGCTTGACAGCTATATATGCGGGTTGGTTATATTCCGCACATTTTTCTATCACCTGATTGATAGTGTGAATATGGTCTATTGTTGAGTAGCCTTTGCGGAATCCTGCCTGAGTGGGCACGGGAGAGCGGCAGCGATGCAGTCGTCGCTCACGAATCCCCTTTTCTACTATGTGCAGTTTGTCGTGCTGTTCGTGCCATGGCTTCCTTGGTCTCCTGAGCTGTCAGCGACGATGTCGGCACCGCTACTACCTGAGCTGTTGGTTTTGGAACCGGTGATCGACTGTTGTGGCCTACACGACACGGACATGCGCAGAACCACCTTCTTCATTGCTGATCACGAAAGGGCGTCATCATCGACAGCGCTATCCTACCACAGTATAAGAAGCGGACTTCGGCTACCTATCTTCAGTGGGCACGGGAGAGCGGCAGCGATGCAGTCGTCGCTCACGAATCCCCTTTTCTACTATGTGCAGGTTAGTAATAGCTTAACGCTTTATTCCAAGCGTACGAGTAATGCCTGCCTGCTGCTTCTCCCGTGCCCAAGTGCTTTGTTGATAACAATATGCGAATGTGTACTTGTTTCGAAACAACTGCTGGTCTGCGGTGATATTGAAATGAATCCCGGACCTACCCATAGTGATGTGCTAGCTGCCATTGCAGCCCTCTCAGAAAAGGTTGACACACGCCACAAGGAATTAATGGATGCCTTCCATGAACTGAAAGATAACCAAGAAGCGCTGGCACACAAAGTTTGCGACGTGACGAATAGGCTGACTGCTCTTGAGGCAATTGTTGAAAATATTGAATGCAGTAGATCGGAAACTGAAATCTCGAGCATTGTATCAGAGGTTGCCCAGAGACAGAACGTTTTAATACAATCCCGTCTGGACGACTTGGAAGACCGTTCCAGACGTGACAACCTTTTGTTTTATGGCATCCCTGACAATTCAGCTCAAACATGGGCTCAATCAGAAAGCACTGTGCGTGATTTGCTCTCAAGACAGCTTAACTTGCAATTATCCGATGGCGATATTTCTAGAGCACACAGACTAGGCAGTTTTAATGACAGCAAACCTCGCCCTATTATTGCCAAATTCTCTTCAGCGAAGCTCAAGGACACGATCTTCTCCCAAAGAAGTAAAATTAAAATCTCCGGCATAACTGTCGGTGAAGATTTTTGTAGATCAACACGTCAATCGCGTAAGAAGGTAATTGAATTTAGTAAGTCGAAGGGCCAGTCAGGTTCACTGCGCTATAACAAACTCGTCATCAATAATAAGACGTATGCTTACTGCGCAGTCACTGACTCAGTGCGCGAAATAGAACCTGTTGCTAAGACGCATGCGCGGGGCAATGGGGGCGCAACTTCAAGTTCATCATAGCTGAGAAACGTTAAGAAAGACGGAAACGAAGTATCGCTGCTCTTTACAAATACGCGGAGCATTCTTAACAAAGGTGTCGCGTTATCATCAGCCATAGATTCATGCACTGCTGATATAATTGTTATTACTGAGACCTGGCTCTCTGCTAAGATAAAGGACTCCGAAATATTCCAATGTGAAAAGAATTACAATATATACCGCTGGGACCGTGACGTCCGATCTGGGGGCGGTGTACTTATTGCTGTTAGTGACATGTTCGCATCCTCAGCTGTTGCAGTCGTATCGTCTTTGGAACTTGTTTGTGTAAGCGTATCTATTGCAAATCGTGAATTTATTTTCTGTGCATTGTACCGCCCTCCAGCTGCCTCATCTTTTTTTGTAACGATCTTTATGATGTCCTTAATAGCCTTGTAATTAGGTTTCCCAATTCACCTTTGTTTATTTTAGGCGACTTCAACTTTCCCACAATACTATGGAACAATGATTCCTCTACCGTAAAAAATGTCTCATCGGAATGTATGCAATTCCTTAATCTTTGTGCTGACTTTAACCTTACTCAACTCGTTCATGAGCCGACTCGTACAACCGCAACCTCTTCCAGTATTCTTGACCTACTATTTACTACAATTCCAGAGTTAGTTTCTGACTTAACTTACCTCCCAGGATTAAGTGACCATTCATTGATTCACTTTACCTTAAAAACACGACACAGAAATGAGAAAAAGTATAATATAATACGGGACTATAACAGAGCTGATACAAGTTCAATAATAGCCGAGTTAGAATTATTTACAGAAGGTTATGTCAGCAACTTCGACAAACATTCCATAGAAGAAAACTGGACCATGTATAAAGAAAAGATTCTACATCTTGTTGAACGATATATTCCGAAAAAGAAAATCATCTACAATTCCCGGTCACCATGGTTCAACTCTTCGTTAAAGCGCCTATCAAATAAAAAGAAAAGAATGTTCCGTCGCGCAAAGCGAACTAACAATACTGATCATTGGGCAGCACATCAGCGAGATCATAAAGAATATACTGGTGCGATTCAGTGCGCAAAAGATTCTTTTCTTAACAACACCCTGCCATCGGTACTTCGAACAAACCCTCGCAAATTTTGGAGCATTGTCAGTGGTTCAACAACACGACTCATACAGTTATCTGATAGCGATGACACTATCCTTCCTCTTAGCCAGTCTTGCAGTCTTAAACAACGCATTTGTTTCCGCCTTCAATACAGCTTCTCCTGCATTATTACCCCGTTTACCTGAACAAAACTTTCCCCCTATGGACCCCATTGTTATAGATTGGGTTGGCGTTACCAAGCTCATTGACAATCTGAAGATATCCTCTTCCGGTGGTGCTGACCTACTCAACTCAAACATGCTAAAAATAACCACAGTGTACTCAGCCATCATACTCTCAAAACTTTTTAAACAATCGTTACGGTGTTGCACATTACCCAGCGACTGGAAGGTGGGGAAGGTGGTCCCTATCTTCACATCGGGTAATGCTCATTCAGCAGATAACTATCGTCCGATCTTACTGACTAGCATACCATGCAAAATGATAGAACACATCATTCATTCACAGCTAATTGAATTTTTGGAGAACAATTCTTTTTTCAATAATTCCCAACATGGATTTAGGAAAATGCTTTCGTGTGAGACCCAACTACTAACGTTTACTAATGATCTGTTTATAGCTACTGACCTCGGTTTCGATATAGACTGCATTTTTCTCGATTTCGCAATGGCATTTGACTCGGTACCTCATGACTTACTCCTTTTCAAGCTTAGTAAACTTAATATCGACACTAGCGTATTTAACTGGATTAAAGACTTTCTTTCAAACCGTACTCAATATGTAACTGCTAATAATTATTCTTCTGCGCTTTCTCCTGTTACGTCCGGCGTACCACAGGGGTCTGTACTGGGCCCTTTGTTGTTTCTTGTATACATAAATGATCTTCCTGACAGTATTGTTTTTTCATCAATTAAGCTTTTTGCAGATGACTGCGTAATTTACAACAAAATAAGAAATTTATCTGATTCACTAAATATGCAAAAAGATCTCGATCAATTGTCTCTATGGTGTGACAAATGGCTTATGCAATTAAACGTTAATAAATGTAAAGCCATGAGAATAACCCGGCGCCCTCACAGTGCAAACCACGGTTATTTCCTTAAAGGAGCCCCCTTGAATGCCGTTAACTCCTACAAATACCTTGGCATTAATATTACTAACGACCTATCCTGGAACATGCACGTTGATTAGGTAACCAGCAATGCTAACCGCACTCTTGCCTACTTGCGCCGAAACTTTTCGAAAGCGCCGTCTTCCTTAAAATTAATTCTTTATAAAACTTTAGTCCGTCCAAAACTAGAATATGCATCCAGCATCTGGGACCCCAGTCAATCCATACTAATCGCTTCCCTGGAATCTGTTCAGAATCGCGCAGCCCGGTTTATTCTATCCAATTATTCCCGCTACGCTTCTGTATCCACTATGAAGAACACACTAAACCTGCCTGATCTGTCTTTACGTCGTAAATTTCTTCGTCTCTGCCTCTTTCACAAAATCTATCATCAATATGAAGTGTTGAAAAGCTGTCTTTTTCTTCAACCGACGCACATCTCATCACGTGTGGACCACAAGTTCAAGGTGGGTGTGCTATTTTGCCGAACTAACTTATATAATTACTCTTTTATTCCAAGAACCAGTGCAGAATGGAACCACCTTCCTTCATCCATCGCTGCCATTATTGACACTAAATTCAGAAATGCCATTGAAGATTACTTATTTTGTTAACTTGTATTTTCATAAATTGTATTATTGCACACTTGTATATGTATTACCCACTCCTTTTTGTAATGCCCTCGGGCTCTGAAAGTATTTGTAATAAATAAATAAATAAATAAATAAATAAATATTGTTGAGTAGCCTTTACGGAATCCTGCCTGGTCCTTTGGTTGACGAAAGTCTAAGGTGTTCCTGATTCTATTTGCAATAACCTTAGCAAATAATTTGTAGGCGACGGACAGTAAACTGATCGGTCTATAATTTTTCAACTCTTTGGCGTCCCCTTTCTTATGGATTAGGATTATATTAGCGTTTTTCCAAGATTCCGGTACGCTCGAAGTCATGAGGCATTGCGTATATAGGGTGGCCAGTTTCTCTAGAACAATCTGCCCACCATCCTTCAACAAATCTGCTGTTACCCGATCCTCCCCAGCTGCCTTCCCCCTTTGCATAGATCCCAACGCTTTCTTTTCTTCTTCCGGTGTTACCTGTGGGATTTCGAGTTCCTCTAGACTATTCTCTCTTCCATTATCGTCGTGGGTGCCACTGGTACTATATGAATCTCTATAGAACTCCTCAGCCACTTGAACTATCTCATCCATACTAGTAATGATATTGCCGGCTTTGTCTCTTAACGCATACATCTGATTCTTACCAATTCCTAGTTTCTTCACTGTTTTTAGGCTTCCTCCGTTCCTGAGAGCTTGTTCAATTCTATCCATATTATACTTCCTTATGTCAGCTGTCTTACGCTTGTTGATTAACTTCGAAAGTTCTGCCAGTTCTATTCTAGCTGTAGGGTTAGAGGCTTTCATACATTGGCGTTTCTTGATCAGATCTTTCGTCTCCTGCGACAGCTTACTGGTATCCTGTCTAACGGAGTTGCCACCGACTTCTATTGCACACTCCTTAATGATGTCCACAAGATTGCCGTTCATTGCTTCAACACTAAGGTCCTCTTCTTGAGTTAAAGCCGAATACCTGTTCTGTAGCTTGATCCGGAATTCCTCTAGTTTCCCTCTTACCGCTAACTCATTGATTGGTTTCTTATGTACCAGTTTCTTCCGTTCCCTCCTCAAGTCAAGGCTAATTCGAGTTCTTACCAACCTATAGTCACTGCAGCGCACCTTGCTGAGCACGTCCACATCTTGTATGATGCCAGGGTTAGCGCAGAGTATGAAGTCTATTTCATTTCTAGTCTCGCCGTTCGGGCTCCTCCACGTCCACTTTCGGCTATCTCGCTTGCGGAAGATGGTATTCATTATTCGCATATTATTTTGTTCCGCAAACTCTACTAAATAACTCTCCCCTGCTATTCCTAGTGCCTATGCCATATTCCCCCACTGCCTTGTCTCCAGCCTGCTTCTTGCCTACCTTGGCATTGATGTCGCCCATCAGTATACTGTATTTTGTTTTGACTTTACCCAACGCCGATTCCACATCTTCATAGAAGCTTACGACTTCCTGGTCATCATGACTGGATGTAGGGGCGTAGACCTGTAAGACCTTCATTTTGTACCTCTTATTAAGTTTCACAACAAGACCTGCCACTCTCTCGTTAATGCGATAGAATTCCTGTATGTTACCAGCTATGTTCTTATTAATCAGGAATCCGACTCCTAGTTCTCGTCTCTCCGCTAAGCCCCGGTAGCACAGGACGTGCCCGCTTTTTAGCACTGTATATGCTTCTTTTGGCCTCCTAACGTCACTGAGCCCTTTTATATCCCGTTTACTGCCCTCTAATTCCTCCAATAGCACTGCTAGGCTCGCCTCACTAGATAGCGTTCTAGCGTTAAACGTTGCCAGGTTCATATTCCAATGACGGCCTGTCCGGAGCCAGGGATTCTTAGCACCCTCCGCAGCGTCGCAGGTCTGACCGCCGCCGTGGTCAGTTGCTTCGCAGCTGCTGGGGACTGAGGGCCGGGGTTTGATTGTTGTGTTCATATAGGAGGTTGTGGCCTAGTACTGCACCAGGGTGGCCAATCCTGCTCTGGTGAGGGAGTGAGTTACCGGTTCTGGTCACCGGGATCAGGCCACACTCCAGGCCGGTTTATGAAATTTTATCAACACGCGGATTTTTTTTTAATCCGGTGGAAACTTGCGCGGCACCGGGATTCGAACCACGGACCTCTTGCACGCGAGGCGGGTGTTCTACCTCTACGCCACGCTTCAGGGTGGCGTAGAGTATTGTCGTAGAGGCTCGAAAAATGGCAATCCCAACTAGTTTTCGACATCCACTTGTTCCTGAGAACGAGCGAAGTCCGTTGGTGTGCAATGTCTGGTGGTGTTTTGGCGATTTTCACTACAAAAACATTCGTGGAATACCGAGCTGACGTGAGGTGCATCTATCTGCTCCCTCCGGCTTCTTCTCCCCACGTGGTATCAGCCAAATTATTTTTCCTCAATTACTCGAAAACCAACTACGCATATTCAACGGTTTCATCACTTTACAAAATTGTACTTTCACATGCACGTACAAACCTACATACTGTCGTCACTGGCGCAAAATCTACCCTGCTGCTAACACGTGTAACTTGAGAACATCCGTGCTATCTCTGATTTGCTTGCAGCCTTCGTCGGTATATATATTAGTCATTAGGGAGAACCTTAACAGCAAATTCTAAATCTATCATAAGTAATACTCCTTGTTGATTGTTAAGCGAGCAGCGCTATTCGGTGTAAATCTATGCCTGAAACTGGTGCTGCTTTAATGATTAAAGATTTTTAATGGGCTCAAAGAGATGTAGGCGTGATTCGAGGTAAGAACTCGTTCTTGCGGTTTCTATTGGAGCGAGCGGATAGGGCCGACGGGGGAGCAGCGCGCCTTCAAGGGAGTTTCGTAATCGTCTTCATGGGGTATGGGTGTGCTCGGTATGAAGACAGCCAGGAACTAAAGCAACGTCGCCGTCCCGAACTTTTCATTAGGAGCGTTTTTTTTTTCAGGCTATTTATTATTCAGCTGTTCGGGTTGATCGCGAAAAGTTTGTGAAAGAGCCTTTTTATAGATCCAACCGTGTTGATCATGATATTAAGGTCAGGGAATTTGCGACAAAAATTGAATTGTTTACAATGTCTTTCTTTCCTAAAATCACTAGGGAATGGAATAGACAGCCGAGCGATGTTGTGAGAGTTGAATAAAATTATGCTTTCTTTTTGATGTTCTAGATTGTAGATGTGCATTGCTAGGGGCTTTGCTTTTTTTCGTTTTTTTCTTATGTCATTTAACATTGTCCAGTAGCAGAGGTGTCACGCGTACTTCATCTTGTACCTCCCCCCCCCCCCCCCTCGCACTGTCGTGCCTTGGCGCCGTGGTTTCTTTAATAAATGAATAAATGAATGAATGAATACATAATAGTCAATGCTCACACAGTTAATGTTAATTTGCCTAACCTCACTCGAACAGACTACTGCTTTGTGTGGTATTTTAGCCGGCAGTCAAAACTTTTCTTTCTGACGCTCCACTTTACCGATTTCATGTTGAAGACCAACTAGTAGATGGTACGGCTACCGAAGTCAACGCTGATGGCTGCACATATCGCTAGTGTTAAATAAAGAGGAAATAAATACGGATCACATTACAATTAGGAGTATATAACGTGTATGTTTAAGCGCTAGCTGAGGCGTTAGCTTCGCTTTCGAACTCCGATCTTGAACTCGCCGAATCGATTGAAAGTCTTAAGGAGGCCCACTTGTTATCGAAGTCGAGAAAGGCGTTTGAAATGAAAATAGGCTATTTAGGAAATACATGGCCGCAAAAACTACTTTAATGCGTTCGGCGGAATAGGAGTTATTGTCAATCAAACATGGCCTCTGCTGCGCTAGCGTTCCTTCTTCAATGCCTTTTACTGCGAAGGCTTCAGCGCAATTGGGCGTGCCCACAACGCTCCGCCTTCTAAATGTCATTGCCGCACGCAGTTCAAAGTTCATTTCGGATGCTAACGTCGACACTACGACTTCCACCTTTGGTACCTACGACGCGCCAAACATAAATCAAACGCGGTATCCTCAGCGAGCCGCAGTGAGCTTAGCCAGTGGACCAGTGGCGGCACCCCGCGGTGGCCGCGGTATCTACGCGACGTAATACCGAAGCTTCATATCGGCTGTCTGCCAATAGCGGCTAAGGGAATGACGAAATCTTGCGTCCGATGGCGAAATAGTGCGTCTAGAAGAGAGTGAGCACAGGGCCTTCTGTTGAAAAGAGCGTGTGACAGAAAGGTGAACTCGCTATCCGCATGCTTGCTCGACGTACCACGTACGACAGCAAAACGGGGCTGAGATGCTGACAGCAGCGTATGCTACTTGGGGCCATGTTATTTCACCAAGCCCGAGGGGTGTTGCCCAGGGCCCCTTTAAGGTCCTGCTCCTTCAATGGCACTGCACATAATGCTGGAATACCTTCTAGCATTCTCATTTTAACTACTGTGCCCATATCATATATGCTTGAGCACTTGTCGGCCTTTCTAAGTCTATACTGAGCAGCCGAATGTCATATCATTGCGACGGCATGACGGCGCTGTCATGACAATACAATGGGAATGGGACGATGACAGAATGGTGAGAATCGGATCGATGCTGGAGACTATGGAACGACCATAAAGGCATTACGTCACGACGATCGAATGACAGTAGCAGCGTGAGGACTACTGTATGAGGACGATGGGATGAAAACGGCGCTCTGATCATGGCGAATCACGGAATAATGGTTACAATAGAATAAAGAAGAAAGCATCACGTCAATGGAACGACGAAAATTGTAAGACCGCAACAGTATCGCGACAATCGGATGAGCTCGGTTGCATGAGGGCGATGTTGTGAAGAAGACGGCGAGACGGAATCTGCAAAATTATAATAATGTACGGTTAGCGAAACGATGAAAGCGGTGTGACGAAGGCATCAGGAAAACAATGGGATGACGATGACCGTTTGATGGCGACTGCATACCGAGGACTCTCTTACGAGGATCACGTGACGAAGACGGCGTGGCAACGATGACACATACCCAGCGACATGAGAACATACCCAGTGGTGCATACTGAGCGGCGAATACGCAAAATAACTGTAGGCTGCAATATCTTTGGAATCGGCCAATCAATGCGAAAAGCACCTATTGCGCTAAAACTGAGCAAGAAGCGCAACGAGCTATGATAAACTAACGCTTTAATAAATACGGTTACAATTCATACACGACTGTCACCAAACATACGAATAGCCGTAACGCGTCTTATATGATGCGCGCCTGTCTCGTCTTTCGTGCTTTCGTCCAAACACGCGGTGCAGTGATATCACGTAAGTATGGTCGTAAACTTTAAGATAAACAATCTATTGCCGAAATAATGTCGTATTCATGTCATCACCTTCGTTTTTTTGCGAACATTCCTTCGTTGCTTTACTTTCGTCATTGTTCCTCCATCTGCAATCTGTCATCGTCATCCCGTCGTGATTGCGTAGCTGTCCTTCTGTCGTCGACATGCCATCATCGTTAGCACTCGTCACTATTGAGTAGTCAGATTAGTATTATGGTCATACTGGTAACACGCCATTGTCACTCTATCGGCATTGTGTGCTCGTCGTTATGCCCACGAAACACGCAAGCAGCTATTTGATGTCTAAAAGATGTCTTGAACGGCTAATTCAAAAGCCTAGTAGCTGTCTTGATCAAGACATTTTGTAGCCATGGACGTCTAGAAGTACTTCAGTAAGCCCTGCTAACGTTACGCTAAAAGTTGGCTAATGGACCGCTTGACAAGAACTGAAGACTTTTATTAGACATTCCCTCAAATTTTTGCGGCAGCTGTTACAGTAACACGACGTTTTCCCACAGTTACAATTTATTTTAAACGAGGCATGGACATCAGAAAAAAATGTTTATATTGTCGGATAGAGTGATGCACAGGTAGTTTTTCCAGATGTGAACCATGGGAATAGTGTAGTACAGCCTCATTGATCAATTAGTGCTTTTTAATTAGAGGAATCAATTGAATGCCGCCTGTCATAATTATTTAGCAAATAAAACAAGATCTGTATTGCAAATAAAACAAGCTCTGCATTGCAAATAAAACAAGATCTGTATTGTATGCTGATGTCATGCCAATGTTCGCCCATTGACCTAAACAAGAACATCTCTGCATGAAACACATTGACAAACCTTTGCCCTGCTGAATCTCCACCAAATTGAAATAGTTTCTCGCAAATAAAAATTTTGTCAGTGATGCTGCAGTTCAGGCAAAAATTCCATCCTGGTTTCAGCTACAGGGGGCACAAATAGCCTTACATCAGTATAGGAAACAGAACGCTGTGCTGCAATGAGTTAAGAAATAACGGATAGTACACATCTGGAAAAAGACTCTGCGAACAACTCTAACTAGCAATATAAATATATTTTTTCTGATGTCCATGCTTCATTTAAAAGTAAATTGTAACTTACTTTGTGGGTGGCTCTTTTAAGGTAACGCCACATGCTTGCACGGCATCACGCACAAATAATGGCCAGTTCTTCGGCATACCGTCCATTAGTGAATTCCTTGTACGTTGCATGTTACCAGAACTGAAAGATAAATCATAATATGCTGTTATTTTCTTTCATAAACTGTATGATGAGCTTTTCATGCATAAAAGATGATTGCAAGCGAAAATGCAGCAAGACATCTACTTCACACGATGTCACGTACTCATACTTTATTACCTAATAAATTAGAAAAGATGCAGAAAGTGTAATTAACAAGAGTGACAAATAGCAGCAAAGGTGATCATGGATAAATCTTGAAGATGATTGCTGCCGCTGCCAGAGCAGGCCAGCCTTCGTAGTAGAGCACTGGCTGCCCACAAAAGCTTGCTGTCACAGGCCATGCGTGACGGTTCTTGTAGGCATAGGCAAGCAATACCTGCACAGAAGAGGAAAAGAAAGGCGAGGGACGAAATGGGAATATTGAAATTGGAACTTCAATTAGCAATATGTGCTAAGTAAGAAGTTTGGCTCACGTTTAAAATAAATTTAAGCACTCCTTTCTCTCAAATTACGGGTATCTTAAGGTATGTATGTGATGATGCTTAAAATGACTAGTACATTTCCTGGCATATAGTCATTAAGTTGCATAGCAGAGTCAAAGTCAGCCTTTAAATTAATATAGTGTTCTGTGGCTAAAAAGCCACTTAACCTGTCAAACAAGTCTGAGAAGCTTCCTGCAAAATATAATCAGTTTAATACAGTAATCCACTCTGCAGGTAAATGATGTACTAACTTAATTAAAAAGTTAAATAGCGTTTTATATTGTTGAACTAAAAGCAAGTTTGGCATTTTGCACTGCCTAGCTGTTGCCTTTCTTTCAAACTTAAGCATGACACAGTACAGAGTGAGCAGGTAGCATGCAAAGGAGGACTGGTGATGAAGTAGTGTTCCAAAGCAACACTCCTAGCTGGATCAATCACTTTTGCTGATATATTTTCATGTGACCCTAATTGGCTTAGGGCAATACCTCACACAAATGATGCGACACTTTGGATGATGCTTCATACAAAATTGAAAGTATCTCATGATGTGATCAAACGATAACATTGCCCACTGTCTTGGAAGTGTTAACATGCTGTTTGTGCGAGAAAGTGCAAAGTGATTCGTATAGGTAGCAAATTCATCAGTGCATCCATAGCCTCAGGTAATTCTGAGCATCTATGTTGACTCGCAATTGAGAAGCCACTGCACCCAAAAGGTGTATTCAAATAATGGTCAATGCTGAAGAATTGCCCACCTAGTGAAAAGGCAAATGTGGCAAGCTAATGGGCTAGGGCAAATAGATTACTAATATCTGATAACACCTCCAGTGATATTATTAAAATAGGTGATAAAAAACAGCCCAGGTAAAATTAGTTATGACAAAATTTTAAAACCACCTCTGCAAACTGCTGGAACCCTCAGCATCATGCCTGTTCTACACGCACATATGTTGCAGCGCAATCTATATCTCAGACACAGGCGCTTTCACACATCACTGTGTGATCTCCTCACAATAAGGTTAAAAAACAGTCTGGCACAAGCTACCTGACGTGATTCATTTTGCAAGCGCCAGCCAAGTGCTGAGGGTGGTAGAGCGAAATTAAAGTTCGTCCATATATGGAAGCCTTGGCCCATGTTTTATCAATTCTAACCGCAAAGCACACCTTTTACAGCACACATATATCTTAAATTAGACTGCTTGCTGATGCTGTACAGTAAATTCCTGTAAAGAAGCTAAATCACACAGAAAACATTTAGAATACTGAAATAATCAAATACTGGCATGAATACATTTGTGCATTAGGGAAGCAAGGCGTAATGTACACTGTTGTAGCAAATTTTTACTCATGTATGAATACTTGTATGACACAACAGAGTTAATTTTTGAGTTCTTACATAGCGATGACTACCTAGAGGTAAATTTTGTAAGCCTTAGAGAAAATAATAATTAGTAGAACTGTGTATGTACACTGGCACTGAGAAATTGGTTATAATAGTGGCAGCTTATAATGGACCAGTAAAAAAAAATGCCCGTTTGTGAGACACCAACTAGCTATTTTGCCACAAAGCGCTCTCTGCCCTTACCCCATATAAAAAGTACTAGGAGGACCAGAGAGGGTACAGTACATTGGCTTACACTGATCATGATGAGGTCCCGTCATTCAGCTAGCGCCAAGGTACAAGAAGGATGTCCAGCCGTCTATAGACTGAAGGAACAAAATAAGAGAGTATCAAGTCAGTTGACAGATTTTCAATTACAAATAAGGTGACCCAGTCACAGTCATTCATAAATAAATGCCAAGCTGTCGTGATCGCACTCCCAGATGAAGCACCTACTAGGCTAAATGTTTTGCTGCTTATTTAGAACAAAACACAAGTGAAATTTGTACATCAGCAGACGATTTAATTGGGAATTGTACAGATGAAGTAAACATTGCAGTTATACTTTTGTTTTGCTATACAGTGGGAATGCTACAAACTGCATAGTCACTGACACACACGCGCGCACCCAACGCTGTAACCCATGCAAGAACAAAAGGACACAAAATAGGGCGAGTTCATTCTGGTTCAGAATTACAGCCAGCGTGTCGCCTTCGAATGCACTCCCTTCGGTTGGTCCGTGCTACGTTAACCACAAAGACTAACAAGCAGGGCAAAGTTCTGACTGGTGTTGCGGAAGTCGTGGAGCGAGGTTGTGCTGAACGGCTGAACACAAGCAGAACCCTCGTATAGATGACGAAAACTCGCAGGGCAGAAGAGCCCATCCATCAAGAATTGTCGCGGGTAACACCTAAAGATATTCACATTGTTGACGAAAAACGAAGTGCAATGTATTTCACTTACCAGAAAAAGTGTTATCCGAACGTGCGACGTACAAAGACGCACCGAGACACGAAGGCGGCGAACGCAGATCCCGCCATTGTGGTAGTAAGCCGTCGGCGAAAACACGCAATACAGCCGATGTCACGAAGCACTGATGCAAAACACACAGCAAACAGCATCAGCACAGCTAAATGACTCCAGTTAATATCCAGTATAAATGTACGGAACGGCTTAGAATGACGCACAACTGGCATAACGAACCCACGACCGAGACAATGCGGGCGGCAGTGCCCATTTTTTTTTTCAAACTTCCTGCCTCCCAGTGTTTCCAGCACGGAATGAGACGTCCGACAAATTTGGAGCGTGCCGCCGAAGTGATCGCAGCGCTTGGCTCTGTCTCTGTGACACCGCTGTACAACACCGGCGTTTCGCTGCTGCTGCTGCTGCTGTCAGCTGCGCGAGCATAGAATGGTTTCCAGGCGTCGTGTGCGCGCCCCGTATGGAACACAATAACACGCCCTTGATTGTTGAAGTTCTGGTTTGAAATTAAGTAACATTAAAGCCAACTTATTATGTTGCTTCCAACGAGTTCGATTTGTCTTTTGCGTCTTTTATTCGCTAACGCCGACGGCCAACGGTAACCGCACTTTTAACACGTCGTTTGTCATTTTATGCACTTTTAGACAAAAAGATCTAGAAAAGTTCTTGAGTTAGACATTCTGAATGTGTTTACCAAAATAGACTCTAGTGACACCAGTAGTGGGTTTTGCCGGATATAGAATATGTACTAGCATATTCCAAGTGCTGAGGTTATGTTTAGAAGAAATTCTATTTTCAGTCTTATCATAGACCAAGACGTCTATAGCCGTTTGAAGCCGTTTCAAGAAGTTTTTAAGAGGTTCTCTGTTTCGTGGGTGTCGTCTTCGTCATGGCATTGTCGTCATTGTGTTATGCAATCGTCATATATTTGTGGTCGTCGTCAGGCCGTGACGCCCGTCACACACGTTTCCGTCCTCATGCCATCATCATCGTCCTTCTACCTTCGTAATGCTATCTTAATCATTATGTGGTCGTCATGCTCTCGTGGAATGTCATAACGGTCGTTCCATCATTGTCATTGTAGTGTCGTCATTCCACTGTCATCGCGCCGTTGTCGTCATTCCACCTTCGTCATAGCACGTTGTTAATATGTCATCTTCACGCATTCGTCATTGTTCGCATTCTTTCCATCGTTGTCATTCCAGTGTCGTAATCTAACTGTGTGCACGCCGTCATCATCATTCATTCGTAGTCGTCGCTCAATTATTGTGATACGTGGGAACCGCATTTTCGAGCACCAGAAGTTTAGACTGAGCTAACGCTTACTAAAAAGAAGGAGTCTAATTTTCATAGTCTGTGCCATACTGGCAAATGGTTGCAAAATAAAGCAGCGTTTTTCTAGATCATTCCAACGAAACATTGTCTAAGCAAATTGCCATAGTGCGAGGGATTCCCAATTCCCATTTTTTCGGATATACGATGTCAGGGATCGGCCCATATTGTAGGGGGGATGGCTGTATAGCTGGAAAGAAAACTGCTCCAACTATGCCACGTATACTATTTGTATTAAAAGGCAGCTTTCGTAGGAGCTCAGAAGCAGTCGTATGGCCAGGTGATCAGTGGGACATCAAAATTTAAACTAAATTATGGGGTTTTACGTGCCAAAACCACTTTCTCATTATGATGCACGCCGTAGTGGAGGACTCTGGAAATTTAGACCACCTGGGGTTCTTTAACGTGCACCTGAATCTAAGTACGCGGGTGTTTTTGCATTTCGCCCCCTTCGAAATGCTGCAGCCATGGCGTGAATTCGATCCCGCGACCTCGTGCTCAGCCACCCAACACCATAGCCACGGCAGGTTGTGACACACCAGCCTAGGACAGAGAACAATCGTACCAATAATACTTCCTATCATGGTTTCGCCCAAAGACTCACCATGTACATCATAAAGAGCAGTGGATAAAGAGTACCCCTGCCTAAGTCCCTTCTTGATGTCAACGTTCTCCTCGCTCCTCATCCCTTCCCATTCAACGCAAACTGTATTTTCTAAGTAAATCTCTCAAAAGCTGTAGACAATCGTCACCTAAACCAGTCTGCGTTGTCATAGCCTCCTGTAATTACTAAAAAATCCACATATAATTGTCTGCTTTCTACTTTTGATATTTCTATACCCTGAGTAAGAACAAATAAGTTATCATCCAAACGCCCACCTGTTCTCAAGCCATTCTGAAGTACCCCCAAAATGCCATTATTCTCTGCCCAAGCTTGCAGCTTTAATTTGATTTCCTGCATTGCTAGCCTGTACATTACCGGTGTAATGGTCAAAGGTCAATACGAGTGAATTCTTTCTTCCCCTACCTTTATAAATTACATTTTCCTACTTTGTCACCAACTGCCTGGTAATTGTCGATGTTTTAAAGTTTTTTTCACTGCTTTCACCAGAGCTTCCTTACTTGTAGGTCTTGTTCATTTATCAGTCTAACGAGAACCTCGTCTAGCCCTGTGGCTGTTCGCTTAGAAAATTTCTCTTCGGCTTCCTTGCAGTTGAAATTTGTCAGCACCAGCTACTTTTCCACCTGGGTATCTTCACGGTCGTCTTTTTTTACAGCTTCGTCATTGTCTTGGAAATATTCGGCTGCTATTTTTCGAATGTAATTTACTGTCGCTTCCCGTTCCAGTTTGTTTCCACCTTCTTCTAGGATGTGTTGTTCTATAGCTGTCGACTTCCTGCCTAATAATTTTATGTGGTTCCAAAATATTCAAGGTGCGGCCTTCTTTTTCTCACGTATATCTAACAACCAACGTTCACCTTCGCCTTTTATTTTTGCTTGCGCCAGTATTTCAACCACATAATTTTTCTCCCGGTATATTTCCCACTTACTGGCTACTTGATCCTGCGGCAACTGCGCCTTCTTTGCATGCCTGTGCTCTCGGGATGCTTTCTGTCGTTCGGCGATCGCTTCTGGTATCGCCCTGTTCCATCAGCATTTCGGTTTCTTGCTTCCTTTCCAATGATCATGTTAGAAGCTCACAGTTAGAAGCTCACTATATTCCCACTCTTTACTTGGCCATTGGCGAAGTTCTTCCTCGACTCTAGTGACTATTATTGTTATTTCTTCAGCGTTCAAATTTAGATTGGCCGTTTTGCACTCATTGCTCTCTTTCCCAACTACATATCCCATTTACAAAATGATGTTTTTATCGTCACTCCGTATGCTGCTATACCCTTCCTCATCAATGACCATTTCTTTCAACTTATCATGAATTCCTTCCGTCATCAGACAGTAATCAATAGTTGATTGTCCTTTTCAAGCTTCCCACTTGATCTGCCCTTCACACTTAGGCCCTGTATTCACGATAACGAGGTTATGCTGCTCACAAAGGTCTAGCATTAACTTCCCGTTGTTGTCGGTATAGCCATCTAAATCCTGTATGTGGGCACTCATGTCACCTACGAGGATAATTTCAGCATCATTCCCGAAACCCTTCATATCATATTTTATACATTCCACTAACTATTTATTCTTCTCTGTGCAATTATTTCCGGTCCGCAAATACGTAACGCCCAGCCAAGTTTTCTTTCCCCACTCATTGTACCTAATAACCAAAGATGCTCTTGACATTTCGAATTTACACTTTTCCACTTGGCTCCCTGATTGATGAGCATTCCTACTCCCCCTCCCTTTCTTTGCTACTTAGTTGCACCCTTCCCAAACATAATTCTCAATCACTGGCGGCTCTTCCGAGTCGCTAAGGTGCATTTCTGTAACCGCATACACCCCTATTTGTTCGCTATTTAACTGCTTCTTAATCTCTGCCCACTTTTCCTTTCTTCTGCCGCCTTGCATGTTTATGTAGCCTATTGCATGGCGAGCTCTCTTTCTTGCTTTCCTACTTTTTCTTTTATTGACGGCGATGCTATACTGATGTTCCCTGAGGGGACCTTCCCTTACAAAAATGCCTATTAACATTATTTAGAATTTCTACCAACGTTCTATTTACTTTACTGACAGTCTATTTACATTTGCATTCTAGTAACATTTGTTGATGCACTGTCAAAATACTTCTTTCTTACTTTTGTACAAAGAATGTTTTAAGTACAGCGATAAAAGACTTCCTTCTTACTTCCGTATGGAGAGTATCTTCAATTTACCGTTAAAAGACTTCCTTCTTACTTTTGTATAAAGAATATTTTATATACATCGTTAAAAGACTTCCATCTTGTTTTCTATATAGAATATTTTAAGTACACTGTTAAAAGAACTCCTTCTTACTTTTGCTTAAAGAATATATTTATTACACCTTTGAAAAACTTCCTTCTCACTTTTGTATGAAGAATATTTAAAATGCGCCGTAAAAAGACTTCCTTCTTCCTTTTGCACATAGAATATTTTAAGTAACTCGTCAACATGTCTTCTTCTAGCTTTTGTCCATATAACAGCTTTAGTACTCCGTGAAAAGTCTCGTTGCTTTTGTGTAAAGAATGTTTTACTGTACATCATCAAACAATTTTTTTTTCTGAAGGACATGTACACTCAGTACGTCCACAGCTCGTACTGCTCTCCGAAAAATATTTAGAATGGGAAGTAATTTGAGTTTTTGATACATTTTCTAACACACTATAATGCCGATATATGAGATACTCAGGAATCAAGCTCTTTGTTTTAAATCATAGTTCCAATCCAAGTCGCTAGCGAATTGTTGACGGAGTGGTACTAAAACGTGTAAAGAAATATGCTCGTAAACTGTTACAACTAATCTTTTTAAAGGTTCTACTTCACTACGTGAGCGTGCGGTGACGTCAGCACACTTCGAGAAAATTTGCTTGGGCTACACCACCTGACCGGTGTTGTAGCGGAGTAATGTGCAGGCCGCGCACCAGTTGCCAGATTTATCGCGGCCTTGGGGCTGGTTAATGAAAGGCCGATTTACGCTTGAGCCGTGACGCGTGCGGTCGTGCGGAAAACTGTACATTTCGAACACGGGTTCACAAATTTTGGTATACATTGGGCTCACAAATGCAGTGTAGCCCGAAATGTGTGTAGCAGTCTGCGAAATGTGCAAATTTTCACCCGAACACATGCGTGCGGGCAGGCGGGTTTACCACCCACTGCTGTTGCAAGGCCACCACTTAGCTTTGAAAGGAGATAATGAGGTCAGTGCACTCCGCGATATAAATAGTACGCCCTAAGCTGGAACGTGTCTGCATGGAAGTGTCATGATATTTGTTAAAAAAAAGAAAAAGAGCCGAAACTCGGGGTAAAACTGCGCTGGAGCGTTGCCGCTGAAATGTCGAAAAGGCTGCAAAATACAGCTGCTGCTGAGTGAGAGGGAGTATTGACCTGAGAAGCGCGCAGGTCGAACAGAAAGAAAAGCTGAACTCTTTGCAAGTAACACCTTTCAGTGAAAAAAGAATGAAATTACCCTTACTGTACAAAAGTATAGCTTTGTACGCGTCCCTATTCACACGCTTTCGTCCCTGCCTCCTACCGACGGCTTCTGCACATTAAAGGAAACTAATAGGACGTTGCATCAAAGTGATGGCAAAGTAACTATGTCAACTGATCTGCTTTACGGCGATGGTAGCTTGCTGTGTGTGAAAACAAACTGAAAAAAGAAGTAACTATGCACTCTTATTATACAATGATTTCTCTTCATAACACGGCGACAAAATTCTGAGGTCCGACAAGGGGTCATCATGACATCCGCAATTATGGAATTCCGGATACCAAGAGCCAGGATATTAAAGGCCATGCATTTTCCGTGCTTCGGGCGTCTGAAAACAACGCTTTAGACGTGTGTATTACTATAAATATACTACTACAATAAGTTTCAGCATTATATTGCGCTGGGCGCCATGAAGCAAAGTTCTGTGTTTGAAAGCGGCAAGTGCTGAAGATGTTATTGCGCAAAATAGAATAACCACCTCATTTACCCTATATGATTTTATTTATGTTTATTACATTTGGAGAAAAAAAGTTGCTTTTTAGAATTTAATTGTCTGGAAAGATAAAATTATATAGCCCCTAAAGGCACAACAAGATTGAGCCGGTTGTCTTGTGAGGTTTTTTTTGTTTTCAACCACGGCCATGAGGTACATTCCTCCCTCTAGTGCGGTTCCCAGAAAGGGGTGCGCACGCAAAGGCCAGCCACAGCTTTCACCGAGAGGCGATGAATGTCTAGGTGTCAGTCCACCATCGCAAGGGGGTGGGGGTGGCATGGTTCGGCGTAAAGAGGGGCTTTAGTTCCGCGGCGGTGAAGGCAAAGCGGGCGGATGGAAAGAATGTCGCATGCCTATCTCGCGCATGCGCAATAATTTGGCAATGGTCTGAGTCAAGGAAAAGAGGGAGACCATCGCAATCGCCATCAGTTCCTTTGCAACACCGGCATGGTACGGCCGGAGCGATGTAGGTGTTTGGTCGCGTATTGTAGCAACAATCTAGCTATTTTCCTGCTGTTTAGGCTTATGCTGTGTTGTGGCTAATTCATCGATGGAAGCCAACCAGCAACATGTTTGCGAAGCGCACAGTGCTTCTTCGTTCCGTGATGTGAACGTTTCTACAACTTCTCTGCCAGCTACGATTCAGTGTCTTGTGAAGTGATTTAATATTGGAACTGTCCGTGTTTTAAACTGCACACTGCACAAATAGCGAACAGCTGTCCTTCAAGACAGCACTGCACCGAAGTTCTGTCTGTCTCCAAATTATAATAAAAGGTATGTTATTTTCCATCATTTTTCATAAACATATTATTTTGATGTTATTTTAATTTCAGTTTCTTATGCCGCATTTTGGCACGTTGTTATAGCGCGAACTGTAACGATGTGAAATGTTTTGAGAACGATTTTCTTACATACTTGAATTATGCCGCGTCATTCGGTTCGCTTGAGGTTGCTATGAACACGGAGCGTACAAATACTTCGTTTTCACAGCGTTCGCAATGGCTTAATATCTAGTAAATATTGTCTGATACAGAACTCATTTTTTGTTCTTTCCTACTTTGGCTGTGCAGGATGAGAGGTAGGAAAATATTGAGCATATAGTTTCACGTTTCACAATGACATGTGTTTCAGTGAACCCGTTCACAATGACATAGGTTGCACTGGTTAGACAAGTGCGAATGTAAAAGGAAATCATTCGCACTTGTCTAACCATTGCAACCTATGTCATTGTGAACCGGTATTTTTTGACACTGATATTTTGTTTACGAGTAAAAATAAACGAACACGTCAAATTGCAGAAGCGTTCCATATAATATGGCGTGCTTAAAAATGCATCAGTTAGTCATTGGTCGCTATCACTGACAAAGAATTTGTATTATTGAATAATGCTCCAAACTCTACAACCAGTTTATATAATAATGAATAACACGTTTTGCACATGCTCGGTGCAGCTAGCTGGCCTGTGTCTTTCCAAAAATAAGCAGTTATGAGTAAGCGCTCGCGTGTGCACCTGCTTTGCATCCGCGTCTATTGTGCGCCCTACCATTTTCACCATGAATTTCACATTCACTTTTTGAGTGAGTAAACTATTTACGCAGATAAATGGTTAAGAAAACATTTCGGCAAACTGAAATTATTCAGGCCACGACATTGAGGGCTATAACAATAGCTTTAGGCTGTTCCCTTCTTTGCGGAAACGAGCTTGCACACTTTCCTCATTTTAATAACACGTACTAAGTACAACGCAGCAAAGGATATACATTGCAATATGTGCCGCATCCTTGCCATTTCCGCAGCCAGTAAACAGGGATGACGGTTACTATTTTAGCGTTCATGTGAACTTGCATGTGAACCTTGTTAAAAAGCTGTTCTATATATGTGATGTGCTAACCTGAACATGATGTTAACACTCACCATCTTGTTTCTGTGCAGGGTTCACTTTGCAAACATTCTGAGAGACATCAGCCGTGAATATAAAGAATACGATATAATCGATGCTTGCTAGTGATTTTGCAACAGCTGCCATACCGTAATCAATTAGGTCATTATGTATTTATTATTTTTATTAATTTCTCTATTCTCTCACAATTCTGTGTAAATATTTTTGTGTGAATAAACTTCTTTTAGTGGAAAGTTACATCTGTTTCCCATGTACATGCACCTTCTAGGTTGGATACTGCCTTTTACCAACATGTTCGCACATACTGACAAATTTTTACACTATGCTACTAAGCCGTATGTGGGACAAATGTTACTAGGGGGATAGTAAGACGTCAGTAGCAAGTATATAAGTGCATGCAAGTAAAATATTGCCAAAGTGTTAGTACGGAGCCTAAAGACTTGCGTTGCTTGACGGTTACTAGAATGCTTACTGACCATATATGAACAAGCTTCAATTGAAGTACGGTGGCCAATTCTTGATAGGATGCTACTAGGGTGTATAAAGAGTAAATAGGTGATTGATAGGAAGTTGGCAACACGTTTACAAACATTGTTTAATTGGAAGAATATTAATATGGTGTATAAAGAAGGCCTATTAATAGGGGACTGGTAGGAAGTTGGCAGAACGTTTACAAACATTCTTCAATTCGAAGAATGTTAATAGGTGGTTGGTAGGAAGTTCGCAGAAAATATATGAACATTCTTCTTTTGAAAGAATGTTACTCGGGTGTATAAAGACAAATGACCATATGAAAGCGGTAGGAAGTTTAAAGACATCTTATGAACACGTTTCTATAGGGAGTTGGTGGCCAATTGTTTCTAGGGTGGTACTAGAGCATTGTTAGTATGTAAAAGACAGTTGGTGGGATTTCAATTGACTGTTGGTAGGTCCTAGTAACAATAGTCTAAAGACAGTCTAAAAAAATGTTGCTAGAAATTTTTATACGGGTTCTTCATTACGACCTACTCCGGCCTCCTGAGCGCCCGTGGGCCCCCCAAAAAAGCAACAGCCCGACCAGCGAGTCGCCAGCCCACTTCTCGTGCAAGCCTGTAATTGAAGTGTATCCCGTCTCCTTTGAAACCACCATACCTTCTCACGTCCCTGTTTACTTCGACAACCTCGAAGCCTTTCTCTCGGCTCATTTTCCATATCGCCTCATTAGCAGCCACTATGGCTCTTTGTCCATGACTGTCACATACAGGCACCTCCATCACCGTGCAGGGATGCGTGTTAGTGAGAGCCATCTAGTGATACTGCTAGTAACCCAGTGAAACGCGTGCTTCACGAAGTATGGCTGGGTGGGCTCATTCGTTCTTACATCTTTTATACTCCGAGTTCGTTCGCTCACGCTGACGCCGATGCTTAATGCAGGAATGTGTGCAAAAGAGCGGCGCTCTCAAACTATTACTATTTTCCAATAGAGTTAGGATCTCCCGAGCTAGAGTTTTCCCAAGTCTAGGCACCTTTTCAACTTGAGCACTCTGGGCTTCGTCAAAATGCTCTCAGGGCTGTGCTTCCTTCGCGTGAACCCCGCTGCAAAAGCGTTAAGGACGCTGCCTCGCATGCCGTCGCACTTCCGCGCCACAGCCGAGAGAGGAGGTTCTCGCTGTCCTCGATAAAGACGTCTATACTTGACAAAAGAGCGCCTACTGGGCCAAGTTTCCCTGGTGCATTTCGTATGATTCACCCAATAATCAATAACGGGGTGAAAGGAAGGATCCAAGATCAGTGGCGAGAACGTTGTAAGTGGGCTGAAGCGAATAGGAAGAAGCGGAGATGCGTGGTAGGAGCACAAACAGTATTATCGCACCAAACACAGTGCCATCTGAAGTTGTATTCACTCAACAGTTTTGTGGCGCACAATATGGGCAAGATAAATTTGCTTAAACCTAGGCGCTTCGCACCTGGAAAGCACACAGACCTTTAGTTGGATAAGCACAAATGTATATACAGAGATCGCTACGAGCATTAAACTCGTAGCAACTTGTGTTCAGTTCACGGTACTTTGCCCGATGAGATGGTTGTACAGGTGCACGGTATCGATGGAGCCAATTTTACATTAGAGCTGCTAAATACACAACCTCGAAGAGCCCCGGTGCATGCTCAGGGTGACTAGCAATTGACGTCAGCTTATGTACTTAGCATTTGGGGTAACCATAACGTTGAACAGGGAGGTTTAAGATAAATACACGCTCTTCGCATTCTTTAAGTTAACGTCATAAGGAAATGTGTAAGAAATTCTAGCAGGACATCATGCCACGATCAGTATTAAGTTGAACGACTTGTTGTTGGGCTTGGTGTTTCCCTAAGCACATGTTACAGCGCAAAGGCAAAATCATAGTTTCCTACAATAATTACTAGAGGGAACTCTGGCGCTAGTGTCTACGGGACCTGCAACAAGAACGGATGTACCAACATGGGAATTATGGGAAGTACATGGATTTGCCTAAACTTGGTCTTTTTGGCTACAAACGGCCTTGTGACTTTGTAAAGTAGTCATTTTCAACAATGTACTGCGTAATAAACAAATAAATAAACATCATTAAAATCTTCCGACGGCACGATTCGAACACTGGAACTCCAGCACAGAAGCCTGATATTGAAACCATTAAGCCTCGGACGCATGTAACGACAAGCGAGTGCAACGCCCTTATGAATTTAACGTGGGCATGCCAGTGCCTTCAGACGCTTGGCGCGTTTCGATTTGGCCACCTGGACAAGCTCAATCGTCGCAATTAATAACAATTGTGCGTGTTGGCGGCTTCTTCCGCCCTTCGAAGAGTATAGATTGCGTTGAAATTTACAACCATAAGCTTTCTATAGCGTAATACACAAAGCCACAACAACGTCTGAATCCACAAGCACGAAGATCAGACGTATCCATGTACTTCCGATCATTCCCATGGTGGTACGACTGCAGCGCCACAGTTTCCTCTAGTAATTATTGTAAGAAACTCTATGGGCAAAATTACAAAGATACACAGACACACGTCACAAGTCCCATCGATGAAATATAACGATGAATGTTTACTCGAAGGCAACGAACACTGAAAAGTAATGTAGCAACAGAACATATTGCCACTCCTAAACACCACAGCCGCTAAGGCAACACGCCGGCTGACTGGAGATTATTGCCGCTATCATGCGCTCGAATGGGAAAAAAAAAGGCAATGACTCCAGTAATGCTTTGTACGGTACTGCTTTCGTTCTTCCGTTCTTCAAGAAAGGGTGAAGTTCCTCAGATGATGATAGCCAGCCATCATCAAACGTAGACAGAAAGCAGGTGGACAAGACATGCTTACAGGTAACCGCTTACGCGTAAATACATAAGAGATAAAGAAGGCGAATATAACTGTTCAGCTATCCTAATGACTATTAGATCCAAGACTACAAAGCCCTGCTGATCGATCGGCAATTCTCATTTTAGCCATGTCTAATAAATGTCAATTTAATTAATATACGTCCAATAACCAAAGAATGAATAATGGCAGCGCCATTGGCCCGCTCCACAGACATAATTATCAATATGAGCAAAATCTATGGGGAAGGGCCTACTCTGAAAATCAGAAAAAAAATCAGAAAACAAAACTATTATCTTTTTCTACAACCACGCTTCCCTTTTGGTCCTCACGTCCCGGCATCGGTGAGAAACGCTACACACACGCAATATACTGCTAGGAAATTCTGAACTTCGGCAGCGTCCCTTGTCAGCAAATAGTTTGGGGTACGGCGTTGCCACCCCGCAAACACCAGTCTCATGGGGGCTTTGTTTGAGGGGGACCAATGACGACTGTCGGTCGGCGGAATCCGAACTCGGTGTCTTGAAGGCCGCGTTCTCCAAATCCTTTCTTTACGTCCGCACCAAACGTACGAGGCCCGAACACAACGCAAGCTTTCCGAGCACAAAAAAAAAAAAAGGTCAGACGTTTCCCGCTGGGAAGCGCAGGGCAGTGAACTCCTACTTCGTATACATAACACTTGGTGCCGGGGTAGCAAACCGGAACTTTCCGGTTCGCTTCGGGTTTTGGTTCGGTTCTGCGTTCAGTTCCCTGAGCACCATTCCGTTTCGTTTCGAAACAGTTCAAATGAGGTCGAAGAAAAAAAAAAACACAAAAAACAGGAGTGCTTTTTTTTGCACGTTTAGTGCTAGATTTTCGTTTCTCTGTCACGTCGGCATGATAACAAATTTATAATGTAGG